>NW_009702712.1:707-12962 GCF_000703405.1 Apaloderma vittatum
GGCCCGGCCCAGGCCAGGGCGTAAATCCAACCGCGCCGGGGCACGAGGCGTTCTGCCTGTGGGACACGGCCCGGGAACGGCCCCCACGGGCTCGGCGGGGCAGCGAGGGGGCAAGGTGCTCTTCAGAAAGCACAAAACAAAGTGTCAGTACGAAAAGGACTGAGCTTAATGACTTGGTGAGCAAAAAGCTGCTGCGTTATTTGTTTTAGCGGAACGCCGAGCAGGCTCCTGCACACCCCGGGAAATAAATGAAGGAGCGCGCAGAACAAGCCCCACATCCGGGCAGGTTTCCTCTCAGGGCTGGGACAGCAGCAGCTTAAGACTACAGGAGGCACAGACAGGGCCGTCCCTCGGCCAACTGCAGCCTCTGCGCCACAAAACCTGCGCTATCGCACCAAGCGTTTCCAAAAACTGAAAACGTTTCATAGTGAGAGGTGCTAAATTTAAACAGAATTGTCATCCAAATTGGAATGGTTTGCAGTGATCAGAGTCCAGCCTGTTAGACCTAACACACAAACTGAACGGTAACTACACCCACGGCAGCTAAAACATTAGCTGGCAACACAATGGAATTAAGAACATTTTGAATTTTTTCCTTTTCTTTACTTTTCCCGATTATAAAAAAAAAAATCAACTCACAATAACCTGTGACACAAAATTAAGTACATCCTTCTAGTATCTACATGCATGGACACGGTATATGTGCATACAGGATATGTGCATATATACGGGTCTATTTTCTATATAAATAAATATTTATACCACATTTAACTCCTGTGCATCAAATAACTTCACTAAAGCTACGGAGAGAATTTATAGAATAGCATTTTCAACGTCACCATCCCAAGGGCAGATCAGACAGTGCCTGTCACGGGGATACCCACTGTCACAACACAGCAGCCCAACCTCACGGCTTCGGTGATTTTGTGTAACGAAGAGGAAAAATGTGGTATAAATCTAAGGTAGCTAGAACAAAATTGACTTCCGCTCTCATTTAGGTAATATCCAGTTCTGCATTGCTCAGCAGAGTGTAAATCATGAAGCTCTCTCTAATTCGCAAAGAAAAGCTGCTTATTTTTATTGCCTGCGGTGAGTTTCAGTTTCTGCACGCCCTCCCGTGAGCCCTCCTGTGAGCCCTCGAGCTGCAGAGTCAGGAGGAACATTTCTCCGTCCCGCTGCTCAGGAGATGCCTTCTCACACTGCCCCGGCACAGCACCGGCACCCCCTGCCCCACAGAGCCCACGAGCCAGAGACAAGGGGCAGGAACCCAACTAAACCAGGTCAGACTTACTGAGAAAGGACACCACACTTTCAGGAGGACAAGGGTTACGTGGTCAGCCTCTCTTCAAACGCTTCCCAGGTTTGTACATACACGATTCTCATGAGTTCTGTGGGTTAACGAGTACTAAGAGCAAACAGCAACTGAAGAGTATGGAAAAAATATGAGAAAAGTTTGCCTATACAGACCAGCCCGGCTCCGTCGAGCGCTCGCCACGCCTCGCTCTCTCTCCTCCCCTCAGCGTGAGCCGGCGAGCACGGGGACAGGCGGAGCACGAGCAGCCAAGAGGTCAGAAGCGAGGTCTGCGAGTTCCTTCCTAGGGTCAATCTCGGAAGACTGGCTTTTCCAGTCAACACCAGAGTCTTCTTACTTCTGCTGGTAATAACGGAAGCTGGGGGCACCGACTGCTCTAGTCTGTTGAAAAGAGGTCCCCAGCAGAGGGCAGAGGCGCCAGCCCTCCCGTGACGTTGGGCAGCAGCGACAGGTCGGGAAGGCTCTGGATGTGAGACTTCAGCTCCTTGCGCACCTGGGTTACCCGAGCGAGCTTCTGTTTATATTCCTGAGGGAGAGAGACAAGAGAACAGAGATTAAGCTCAAGTTAATTAACGGCACTTTTAGTTAAGCCAGGAGGATTTTCCAGGTGAGGATTCCAAGAGAAGGTGGCAAGGCCAGTTCCTCCAAGGAACTATCGGCACAACCGCAGACCCTGCTAAAACGCTCATTCTGTCCAAGCTTGATCAATTTTGAATAGTTAGATAATGCCATTTTCCCCTTCGAGCCACTAAATCCAACCAAGTTTTGGTTGTGCACCAGGGTCTCCCTGTCAGCACCCAAGGGGGCTGTACCACAAGCGCAGCACGTTGGCAACACCGCTGAAACGCAGGTACGATCCCGAAACGCAAACCACGGGAAGACACACTCACACCGGATTGAAACCAAGCAAAATCAAACACGAAGCTTTTCAGAGTTGTATTACTTTTCAGAGCTTTCTGACAAAGGGAGAAAAACAGGCGGCTGGCCCAGGGAGGCTGTGACAGCCGCCTCCCCGAGGTGTCCCAGGCCAGGCTGCACGGGGCTTGGAGCAGCCTCCTCTGGCCGGAGGGGTCCCTGCCCAGGGCAGGGGGTGGAACTGGATGAGCTTCAAGGTCCCTTCCAGCCCAAACCATCCTGTGATTCTGTGACAAGTTAAAACTCCCCAAAGAGGAAACTTGCCAGTCGTTTTCTTCCACAAACAATGTTTGGATTGAGCATGAGAAGTTCAGTAAGAAGCATCTACTCATCTTCAGAAACCTCCACGATCTATGGGGCAGCAGGCAAGTGACCCGTGTGTCATAACGAGAAGACGGAGGAAGAATTTGGACCCTGAGAATGACAGAACTGCACCTTGCTAAACTACGTTCAGAGGCCGTTTAAGAGCAGCCCAGCACATACCCACGTTATCTGTTACAGAAGCTCAACTAAAGACTGAAGTTTATGTAATTTTTAAGGTTTTGCAATTCTAAATATTTATGTAACAGGCCCAGAAGACAGCTGCTTAAGTAATTAAAAAAAAAACTATCACATAATTTCTTCTGGAATGCACCAGTCTAACTACACGTGGCATTTTTTTCATGCAACTCCAAGATGCAGGAACCAGTGAGCTTAAGAAAAATCCTACAGAATAGGCTCCCATACAGTCAGCTGTAATATTAACTTATTTTTCATTTCTTAATTACTTGGCAAAGAGAACAGTTTACCAGAGAACAGAAGTTTGTCTTTGAAGATCAAATAAAATCCGGCACGCATTTAATCAAAACATCTTTTTGAAGAGTTTATGGCTTAAATCTGGTCTCTCTAACCTCCCAGTGCTGGTAATTCCCTTCACCTTCTCCAGATATCAAAGCACAGCAGTTCCTGCGGGGTTACGAGCAATGAGTTCACACTCTGTGTTTCATAGAACAGCGAGAGCAGCAATCAACTGCAACAACTCCACGGCTACATAAATACATCCCACGTGTGTCCTGCCAACCCCAAGTAAGAATGTCCCTTAACAGCCTATTTCAAACTTAAATCCTTTTACGAGGCTCGGCAAGTTAATGTACCACCAAAACCAAACACTTCTGCTCCCATATGTGGGGTGTACACTGAAATAATCAAGTTCAAACAAAGCTCGATCTGTTTGACAAACTAAAGCAAACTGTTCTCAAGCCCAGAGGAGAACAACAACAAAAAACAACTCAGGAGAAGGTGCAGCCACGAATTTATGACCGCAAGGATGTGTTTGGTTTTGCCAGAAGAGAAAGAATTGGGATCAAATTAAGAATGCACCCCACATCCCTCGTCATGCCACTTGGGGAAATACATATGGAAACAAGTCAATTAGATACCTTATAAAGACAGAGAAAAAAGAAAAACACACAGGCAAACAACCCCGATTATTAAGCGCAAACACAGAAGAAAAGCAGCTAGAGGAAAACCAGGGAAGTACTGCGTTCCCACACTTTGTGCCCTTCTCCAAGAGACAACTGTTTTAAGAAAAATAACAAAAATTCAGGCCGTTGTCTGGAAGTGATGGATATCAAGCCAAGAAAGAAAAGGCAGTGCTTTCTCAAGAATGCTGAACTCTGTCAGGAGTGAATATTGGCAGATTTTTTTCTGCTGTAGTAATTCTTGGTAAAAACAGAAAAGAAATAGAGAAGAGCACGGCAGCTGGCAAGTCCCCCAAGTCTGATAAACAGGTAGAATGTGCAAATTGCAAGAAAATACCTCATATAACTGCTTGGATTGCCAAGACCCACGCACAAGAATTCTGTAACAACAGGTCCAAGGCAATGTCAACCTCCATGGGAAGACAAACATCCTGCTGCTCTGCCGAGAGGGCCCAGACTTGGCCCTTCTCCCACCCAGCGGGCACTGGGACACGGCGGTTTGTCAGGGCAAGAGTTTGTGTGACTATTACAACCGTATTAGAGACAAACAACATCTCCTTCCTAACAGAACTATTCAGGGGGTGAGAATCTTCCCAACGCCTCGCCTGGCAGCCACGGCCATATCCCACAAGGTAGGACTCTGGAAAAAGCTCTCACGGAAAACCACGTTTTTCACATAGCCCATGACATGCTTTGAAACTGCATTTTGCAGATTTTTTGCATAAGGTCCCTCCATTTTATAAAATGGAAAAAAAACACGAAGTGCACTCAAAGAATCTGCTGCTTTCTGAGGTCTTCGTTTGTCCTCCGCGTGTCTAGCTAATTGCCTCACCGCAGAGTAGGCTTTCATTAAGATTAATAGTATTTGCATGCTATTTGCTTTTTTTAGACAAAATAATGAGATCTTTGCTGTAAGCAGGAGTTGCAGGATGACACAGAAAAAAACCTGGCGCTGTGCCACACGGACGCTTTTGCTTATCAACATTCTCTTTCGGTAAGCGGCATTCTACAGCCACGGCAGGCCAGCGAGTTAGCCACTTAGTCCCTGAAACACACGCAAACTTGGAATGAAATGCCTCTGAGCCCATCTGACGGAAGCGTTTCGATCAAAAGCCGTCTTGATTCAACATTATAAACCTGGAACCGACACAACAGGAGATTCACGCAGAGGATGGCTGCACGGCTCACTTCGCCTTGTCGAGGTTCACGGCACGGACTTCAGGTGATTTCAGCTCAGAATTCACACAGACCACCTCCGCTCCTGTGCCAGGTCAAGCAGGAACATGCTGTAAGAAACCACAGCAATTGCATCTACTCAAAACCATCTAGTTAAGCATTAACAAGAATTTAGGGAGTGAATAGGAAGAGCAGCCCGCCGCTCTCCGTTTTGATATGCTGCAGCCTGAGCTAGATGTCTGAAAGCAGAAGACCACAGAAGTCAGGGAGAAAACGTGCCAGAGGCTGCACAGAAATCCAAAGAGGAACAGGCAGTGAAGTGAGAGGTTTGACAGGGCTGCGTTTATAGGGTCAGGTAAGATCTCTATTTAAAAATGTTACATATATAACACTACTAGAGCAGGCTGATGAGGTCTTCCTTAGCTTTTGCAGCTCGCCTTTTAACACATATAAAGTACTTTTGAAACACATTCATAAAACAGGTTAGAGTACGAATGCCAGTGGTGAAAGCCACTTTTCCTTATTTTGCAGCAGCACTAAACCTGAGGATTTCATACAGTGCACCTGAAGGATGCAGCCCAGCGATGAGAGCCTGAACGATGCCCTTCCTTACGCAGCTTCGGCTCATTTTCACGCCTTAAATTTGTTCACAGTCTTGCCTGTTCAGATCTGACAAGGCTTCTTTCTTTTGCAGCATCATCCATCACACTTCAGCAGAGATGGCGTTCCTGCTCTTGGCACGACTACACGCTCTGAAACCAGAACTCGTCTCCTTGCTCTCCTCGTCGTTCACAACAACCTCGAGTTGTCCAACAGACGAGTCAGCACCAGAGGCCCCTGCAGAGCACTTCCCCAGCTGCCAGAGATGCCTCCTCCTCAGCTGCCACCCTGGCAACACTTAAAAGCTCTCTCAGAACGGGCCCAGGCTGTCATCATACGACGGCAACGAAACGCGGCTTCCCTTGCAGCATCACCCTTCCTGCAACAAACACCGGGGGGTTGGGGGGGCAAGTGATGCTCACGGCAAAAATCAACATTTAGGGCAGAAGCAAACAGCTACGTATGCACCTGCCCAAGCACCTCCATGCTTCTGATCACTAAGCAAAGGGGTAGGCATACACTGGCTCACTTCAGTAAAATGCATGAAAATATTCCGTACTAACATTGGATGATTTTTTATTCACCTGAAGGGTGATTTCCTTTGCAGAACTACTACAATTATGAATGCCTGTAAGCACCTACAAAGTGAAGAAATTAAACCTTTGCATTGCGTCAAGAAACACAGCTCCTGCCTCGAGCCACACGCCGCACAGCGCAACCCCATCGTACCGCTTGGTCCTTGTCCCACACCCAAAGGCAGGACCGGCTCCCAGCTGGAAATACTGACACAGCTCCCCACTTTTTGCCGTGTTACTCAGCTGTTGGGCTCTACAGACCCGGCCGGGGTGCTGCTCTTCAGGCTCCTACTGCCCTGCCCAGGGCAGGAGACTCCACTCCACTGTCCAGCTCCCTCGGCTGCCTCCTGCTGCCTGCACATGTAAAATAGTGAAATTTCTGCTTACTGGCAGAAAAACTAAAACTTCACCTCTTGTTCCCTGCCTACCCCACTGAAACGAATACATCACAACCCAGGAGTTCTTGTCTGAGAGGAAAGTGGCAGCCACAAAGGCACGGCAGCAGCGACACGCAACAAAAACCTAAGCGGTGGAAGCAACACAGCAATAAATTGCATATTAACCCACCGAACTAAATCATATTTCAAGAAAATGGGTAGTGCCAGGCGGTCCAGAAAACCTCAAGTGAGATTGTACTTCATCCTTCAGAGTCACATTATCAAAGAGGGTCTGCAAATTCATACGGGCGCAGCTTTAACACCTTATTAAAGTTGCCTTGAAGCCATGAATATTAAAAACCACGAACATCTAAAAACCCCCACAGCTCTCAGCAGGGCTCTAACTCACAATTTTTCAGGTGCTGTCAACAATCAGAAAATTTTTCCTAACTCGGATCTTAACTACAGTATGTTTTTTTACATTTATATGCACACGCACCCGTATTTGTATGCCCCCCCAGCATGCTGCACCGCACGCACACCGTACGTGCTACGGGATGTCCCTACAGTGTCACTTTTTAGAAACGCAGGCACAGAAGACAGCTGGAGGGCGTGGGGAAAGAACTTGGCGTCACCGACTGCAAATCAAAACCAAAGTTCTGAATGCGCATTTTCCTCTTTTTCTTTCCTCTCTTCTGATTAAATAACCTCCGCTCCACTTACTCCAAATTTTCTAGTGGCAGTGGTTATTTCAGACACCCATAAAGCCTCCACACACTTTCCCATATTCCAGCACTACTTCCCCTTGATTTTTCTAGTCCATCTATTTAGTTGACGCCACTTTCCAGACATCTGCTACGGCAACAGGGAAATGTTCTCCTGGGAATCTCCCCGCTAAACTTCATATTTACAAATTGATTCCCTGGATTTTTCTCTGCTTGCTTGCCGCACACTCAGGAAGAGTAGGCTGACTTCAAAAGCTGATCCCTGCCCTTGAAGCTCTACAGACTCGGGTGCTGAAGGACAAAACCCCTCCCAAGCTGACCCTACTGGTAATTAACAGGGGCAGCAACAGCCAAAAATAACACAGCGCAGAACACTTCGGTTGGAAGTTATGATATCCATGTGAGATACAAAGACACCTTATCTCATTCTCACAGAGACACCGGTTCTTGTTGCTCTGCCTGTCTGAAATTGGAGTTTATTTCCCGACACCTACTATTATGAAGAGCCTGGCCCAGCCCAGCCACAGGAGATCACGTGCCAGCTGCAGCCTCCAGCCCACGACTGCTACAAATGAAATTCGGTGCTCAGGTGTCGAACGACAGAATCCACCAGACCTTTCAGTAAGCTAACCCAGGGACTATTTACCCTTAAAATAGGTGCCTAGTTATAGGCTTTCAGCATCACCTTTGGCCCAGTCAATTTTGCTCTGCAGCTCATTACCAGAGTTAAAGGCCTTCTGCCTTCTCCTTCTAAGCCCTTTCCGACCACAATCAAATTACCACAATCTCTCTTCCCCCCCAATAAAGTAATCCTAATTACGACACTTTCAATTTATCCAGTTGCCACGCTAAAAGCAGAGTTTGTCCACATGTCCAGATCGCCAGGCTCCGCGCCAGCTTTCTATTATTGTCGAGTTACCGACACTTCTCAGCACCGCGGCATCTCCACCCTCGCTCGCGCCAGTCAGCACCGAGGCCGAAGCGCAACTCCTCCTCCAAAGCCACCTTTTCTCAGTGCATCGTCCCTTAACAGAACAGCTTTCCTGCAGCTGATGACGAGAGCTCGGGTTTTGACATCGCAGAGCATTCTGCGCATTAGCCCACTAGACATAAACACGGGGAGTTCATGTACACATTTTGAGAACTCGCTGTGGTTCACAAGGGATGGTATTAAGAGGATTAGTAAACAACTGTAGCTGCTCAGACCACAACAGCTGCTTTTCAAAAGACGTAGATTAGCTACTGTCATTGCCATCCTACTGACAGACTTTACTTTGTAAATAAAACACACAAAAAATATTCAGTGTTATTTCCAAATTAGAAATCTCCATAACTGAAAACAAAGCCCTGAGACACATCACTGTCAGAAACCCCTTTCCCCAACTGGCAGCCTTGGCTAGATTAGGAAAGCGAAGTAAACAATCCATCTTCCATCTAAAAATGCCATCTCGTCTGAGAGTCAGGAAACTTACTTCAGAAGGGGAAAAAAAAAACCTTACGGCCAACAGTGCCAAAGATGCTGGAAAAGATACCTCGAGAACGCAAAGCACACAATTAGAAGACGCGTAAAATTAGATTGGTTTAAGTTATTTTCTTATTTCAGCTTTTGCTTGAGTAAATGTTTTGCTTTCAAATACATTCTTAATTGCTACAAGACTTTCAGATCCTTCTATTAAAACGCTTATTAGCACTACAAAGAAATTTCCAGGCTTATCAACAACGTTACTGGGAGAACATCAAAGACTCAAACAAACGTGATGAGCAGATACAGCCTGTGGTATCTGGAACCAGCATCTCCCAGCACTTATTAACCCTCTACAACTCCAGAACAATGGGACGCTTTAATCAGGCAATATCCCTCAGCTGAGGCTCGAGATGCGACATGAGCAGGAGTTGTGCCTGCAGGTCAGTAAGCACTAAGACTGGCATTTCCTGCAGCTCGTTTTAGGCTTCCACAGCACTACGGCCACCTCATTTGGGCAGAAGAACAAAGATGCCGACCTGAACATACATTTAATAAGATCATTCTTTAGCTTCCAACATACTAAAGAATGTGTTGATACCTAAGAGCGGGCAAGCAACCCGTCCTGCTGCCCTCAGCAGGATTGCTCCTGTTAACACAGCAGCTCAGCCAGCCAACGGCTTCATTCTCAGGATGACATCTCTGCCTCTGCCAGGCACAACTTCCGAGCAGCATTCCTCACCACACGGACACCCACCTGCTCCAGGGGCCAGAGGAGGCCACAGAGCCGACCGGGGCCTGCAGCACCTGCCCCGTGAGCACAGGCTGAGGGACCTGGAGAGGAGAAGGATCCAAAGGGGAGAGCTGCCAGCGGGCTCCCAGCACTGCACCGGGGCACAGGAGAGATGGGGAGGGGCTCTGGGTCAGGGGTGAGGGGCAACAGTTTCAAACTGAAAGAGGGGGGATTTAGATTAGATATTAGGAAGAAATTCTTTTCTGTGAGGGTGGTGAGACCCTGGTCCAGGTTGCCCAGAGAAGCTGCAAGTGTCCCCTCCCTGGCAGTGCCTGACCTGGGCTGGTGGGAGGTGCTGCTCTCCGGGGCAGGGGCTGGAACTGGAGGAGCTCTAAGGCCCCTTCCCACGCAAAACATTCTGTCATTTTCCAAAACAAAAAACAACACAATTGTGAAACCATCTCAGCTAGTGCATTAGAAATTTTAATTTAACATTGTCATTGCTCATTTCTGAATTTCACAGTCTCAAATTGACTCAAATTTATGGATTGTTCTGGGCTTTTAAAAGCATTGCTGCGCAGCATTTTTGCTTTTTCTTAAAAAAACTAAACAGCAGTATGTCTATCACTTACGTATTTTTATACATACACACATGCATGTTTCTACTAGCCAGGTGTCCTTTCAGCAAAGTTAAAAAAAACCCAGCTTGACCCAAGACTTGTCCTGCTATTCAGCAAATAACTCAGATGCCAAACAGGATTTGGTTTTATTGTATCTCTCATATCCATGCCTGAAAGTGCCTTTTAAAAACCTCAGTCACAAGACAGATGTTACAATTGAAGAAACTCAAGCTAAACATTCTAACAGAATTAATAACTATCAGCTCTCATTCTGGATACAGAATCAGCACTTGTAGGCTGATTTGGAAAAAATGTTGCTCTGGAACAAGCAATATGTTCACAGTCACAAGACACTGAGAAACTCTAGTATAAACACACACACACCAGAGAAAACACTCAAAGCACAATCTACCTCAGAACAATGTTGCCTCGCTGTCAGAGGATTGGGTAATCCAGCACACAGGGCCCCAGCCCAGCCTCCTTCCAGGAGATTTTGTCCTCTCCCCAAGTCACGTCCCACCCAGCGACAGCTGCTCGCCACAACACGCAGGCCCCGGCGTGGAGGCGGCAGTTTGACAGATGGCACGGGGACACGCAGCCACAGCCAGGAATTAAACTTCCACACTAGTCCCAAGGCGCTGGTGCTGGAGGAACTTCCTCCCGGAAAGAACATTTCAGCACAGAAGCTGGAGGTGAGAGTGGCTGTTACAGGATGGGCAGAAGCAGTTAAAGTGCCCTCCCTCACCAAGCAGGGGCTGGGAGGGTGGATAAGGGGCACCCAACCACAAGGGAAAGAAAACAAAAGGATGGTCAATAAAAACCAAAACCAGCTGATTGCAGCAGAGGGAGGCTGATTTTCTGGAAATGGAGATTTCATAAAAAAAGATGTTAAGTCTGAAGAAACTTGGTCAGGTGAGCTTATTCTTCTTTAAGAATGGAGTTCTGGGTCTTCCGTGCCCACGCGCATTAGACATACCAGACCAAATGTCCCAATGCATTTGCCTTCTCCAGACTTGACATCACGGCCTCAGCCCTGGTTTTACTCCAAACGTAAAGCTAACACCTAGAATCACCTCCCTGGAGAAGGACAAAGATCAGGAATCAAGCGGGACACCGGTGAGACAACTGGCTCACGGGTACCGGTGGGATCAGTACTCACTTCTAGCTTCTTCTCCTTCTCCGTCAGCACGTCCTTCTGGTTCTGGGTGTACTCAATGAGCATGCGTGCCAGCTGGCGTCGGTCCTCCAGCTCTGCTGCCAGCCGCCCGTTGTACTCGGCGAGTAACAGGCACGCTTCGTCCACCGTCTTCGAGAGGCGCTCAGCCGCCTCCTTGTCTGCAGGCAAAAAGGGGAAAAAAAGAAAGGTTGGGTAGTTTAGAGGACAAAGCTTCAATTACATCTCATTCATAAATACACTTCTGGCTTGACAGGAAAATAAGAGTTCTCATCACAGGGGACACAAAGGAAATAGGCAAGACTAAACCCAAGAACGGTGGTTTTATGCATGGACATGACTGACTGCATTTTGTCCTTGCAAAGGTGTCCATGATGGGGTGGGGACAGGATATAAATCTACGAGGTTAGCCTCTATAGACAGGTTAATTAAACTAAAACATCAGGCTTTACTTGCAGCTAAACAAATTGGGTGGTTTTCACATTTAAACATGCTGTGCACTTTTTAATTTCACTTTGCTTGTGTGGATGCATTAGGAGCTACTCAGAGGAAACACATGAATTGCACACCAGGCTTCACAGCTGGACACCCTAAGAGTGTATCACAAAGGGCTGAATAAGTGACAGTTCATAATGAGTTTTAAATTAAAACTACTTCCAGGAACAAGAGTCAAATCAGTTCAACATTTAAATGCTTCTGCTAAGACCACTTTTCAAATGCAATTGCAAGAGTCAATTTAGACAAAGACCAACACATTAATGGAGGTAGCAAGTTTCCTTTTCTGTAGCCATCGAGGAGTAAGTGTGTGCTCAGCACAGCCTGATAAGAAAAAATATCTAACAGTCAAGGTGTTGCAAACTAAACACATCCACCTAACAACTCTGGCCCCATTTCCTTTACAGTCTTACAAAACACTGCTGATGCTCTCCAAGTACAAAAGCCTTGGTCCGAGCCAAAAAAAACCAAATAAAAATCCAAACAAAAGTAAACAAGCAAACTCTCCAAAACAAACAAACAAACAAAAAAATCCCACAAGCCAGCTACATAAGTTTCCTCTTCCATTTTATTTCAGAGAATAACTATCTACTGATTACCCAAAAGCTAGAAAATACAGACACAACAGCAG
>NW_009702712.1:12993-23478 GCF_000703405.1 Apaloderma vittatum
CACCATACATTGTGACTATTTAAAGAACACTTTGATTTCTCAGTTATTCTCCACACCCATGTTCATTCATCTTCCAGTTTCATACCTGTGATTTTCTCCAGTAATGAAACATCTTGAACTTCCTGAGGCAGGGAGGCAATTTTTTGCCGCACCGTTGCATCTCCTGATGCTGCATTCTCCAGGTCTTGCAGGGCTTTGATCAAATCCTCGGTCTGCAAAACACGGTAACCAACATGGAAACCAGGAACTCTCAGGTCATTTCCTGGGGATGCGGCCGCTGCATCTGAGGTCACCGAGCTCTGAAAGTAACCGTTTCTGGAATATTTCCTCTGAGTCATTTTTAAACTCTTGCTTCCTAACACAGGGAGTATTCACTAGGTTCACAGTACCCCAGTGTTTAGGAACTTACATGTAATTACAGCAGATCACCTCTTTCAAGACTCAGCAGTAGAAAACCTCTCATTCCAATCGGGAGAAGCGACTGATTCAAACAAAGCTGCCAAGGACCAGCCCTCAGCCCTCCGTGCTGCAGCAGGTTGGGACTATGTATTTTAGCTGAGACTCTGCTGAGCACCCCAACACTTCTCTTAGACTAGCAGGAGTGGATATGCACCTTCTTGCTCCATTCCAAGGGCACATTCTGCCACAGCAACAAACAAACGACAACAACAAAGAGCCCCAAACCAAACTTGTACCAATCCAAACAAAACTGTGCCAGATTTCCATCGTTTCAAGACTTAGAATTTTGCAGCTGGTTATCTACCATAAGCTTTGATGACAAAAGAATTTATTGCTCTTAAAGCAGACTTGCCACTGTCCTGATTTGGCAAAGCCATTGCCACCCGAGCTCAGCAGGGGCTCACTGCCAGCGCTGCGGCCCTGGCTCTTGCTGGGTTTTACTGCACTGGGGACAAACGCGTTAGTTTAAATGAATACCCTCAAAACATACCCTAGCTGAAAAAGGATGTAGATGAGGACAGCCTTAGGAGGAGCTCCCCTGACACAGCACCTGCCCTTGCTCCTCAAAAAAAACCCCCCAAAACCAAAAAAAAACAAAACAGGAGAATGAGACTCCCTGAAAAGAAAGCAAAAAAGCAATGTTTCTTTGTTTTAAAAATTACTGAAGTTTTAATGGGAAGTTTTTGAAACTGGGCCTGTAAACACCATCACTGATGATTAAACTACATTTCAATAGTTTTAAAAAGTTTAAATAAATATTATTTTAACCTGAAAAATAAAAAGTGCCCATTGCCTAATACTTACTACTTCTTTGCAAACTGCTAAGGATTGCCAACAGTAACAAAGACAGTGCTTAGCATCACAAGAAGCCGTAAGCTGCAAGGCATCTGGAGGTGAAGGCAACAAAAAACCCCACTTACTTCTTTGACAACTGTGTTTTATTTTGTCACTGTTTACAGTCTAGCAGGCGGATGGTGTAATTTTTTTACTCTTTTCAAATAGACAATGGTTTAAGGTATGTTCATTTTGTAGCCTCAAAGGATCAGAACGATCCTCTATTTCACTCCTATTGCTTCCACACCACTTAATGTGTCAGCCTCAAGGTCTTCAGAACTGGCTTTCCTACTCAGCTCAACACAAATCTATCCAAGGTTGAGCTTCTTAACAGCTCAGGAAAGAGAGGTCCTACAAAAAAGAAGTTTTAACCATGTTACAACTTTGTGTTTGAGAGATTACACACTTGTCTTAGAAAGGAATTCAAACCACGGTGTGTTCCTCTGGCAGCCCTGTGGGATTCCTTCCCGGCAGCACTGCTCACACCTCGGGTGAGACCACCCAAAGTCCCTCGGGAGCTCCTGCAACCCAAAACAAGTGCCTGTCCCACGTCACCCCGAGCTCTCGGCCCCACCAGAGGCATTTCTCTTGTTGGCAGCTCCACCTCGTGGCTGCACCACGCCCAAGGGGCCTCGGACCTTCCCCAGAGTCCCAGGACAGGAGGGGTTGGGAGGCACGTCTGGAGATCACCCCACCCAATCCCCCCACATACCAGCAGCGGCCCCGCACTGGGGTCCTGGGGCGAGTAGCTCCCGGGGTAATCATCGTCTTCTTCCTCTTGTATCTGCTGAAAAGTCCGCTTTAAAGACTTCTTCTCCTCTGCAACTAAAGACACAAATAAGCAACTCATTTGGAGGCCAGATCTGTCCACTTTGACTGCCTCTGCTTCAGAAAAATGGTACCAGATGCTCTGATGACTACGCTCTCTACGGAGAAGGATGCCCACAGCTGGACTCTAATGTTGGCATCATATTGCAAACACGCAAATGCAAAACAGCAAGAAAAGTCTGATTTTGCCCACCCGTGTATGTCTGGAGATGCCAGTGCAAGGACATAGTCTTCACATCAGCAGCGCACACAGTACACCTATTTGTGCCTCTGACACTACAAGCAGAAAAGGCAAGAAAATGTCCCATTTGTCACTAGGTGTCCAGTCTCCAACCCTACTCAGATTCTTTGGGTAATACCATTTCACAGGCGAAGTTTTGTACCAGCAGAGCAGAAGCGCTGCTGCTAAGATACAGACAGACATAAGAATTTCAGGTTATCTTCTCGTACCACATATATGCTCACTGTGGTCCCACAAGCAACTAAATAACTGCTGGTTTTCAACCTCATTAAAAACTTCAGGACAGCTCTCTGAAACGAAAACTCTTGAGATGTGACAGCAACAACGGCAATGGGCAGAGCACAAACCCATCTCCAGGCAGGTAACCCCTAACACTTCAGAAGCAGGGATTTCATAAAGCCAGACAGCGTTGGTTAAAGCAACTTTAGCATAGAGTACCTGGTCTCCAAAGGTAAGAGACAGTTTACTTAACGAGTCAGAGTCTTAGCACAGCCTTTGATCCAGTTACAGAACTTTCACAAGGCAGATCATTCTTCAGACTTGTCACCAAAATTAATTACTGAATGGAAGGCAAACAAGCACAGGAAAGTTACCTCAAACCACATGAATTGTTGATGTATGCTAGAGCAAAGCTATCTCAGCTAGAAAAAGGGACACTGCAAGTACCGTACGTATACAACTGATGTAAGAGAGCATTTGATAATCCGACTGATGAGCAAGTAGAATAATAGATCAACGAGAAAAACTGCTGCTGCTCACCGACGTCTGCAGAAGACACGAGTTGAACAGAAAACGTGCAAATGACCAAATGGCCAAAGGTAGCACTTAAAGCTGGGCAGCCCAGAACATGCCATTGGCATCTATCACTATCACTGTGAACTTATCAGCAAGTAATTAATGATGGATAAACACAGGATAAACACCAGAAGCACGTGTGACGACAGCGCACACGCCGGTGAGAAGGACAGCGAGAACTGGGGTTCGAATTGCCGAAGAGCACTCCTGCTGTGTTACCGGCTGGTCTCTACCACAAGACACAGCGCCGCGCTTGCTCACAACACAGGGCGTTCGGCATTCATTGAATTTGCCATCCGAACAAGATCAAGCAAGTTTGACTGGAAACAGCCCAAGGAAGGTAGAGGCACAGACGCCACCGTCCCAAGCACCAGCTACCAGCTGCCCTGCTCCTGGGACGCAGCGGCCGGCAGGCAGAGGAGCACAGCCGAGGCAGCCGGCTTGGGAACAGCATCTTGGGCACGAGCACAAACATGGACTATTGCACTTCTCCCCTCGGCACTGATAAACATGGGCAGCAGAACACCTCCCTGAAGAGTCCTAGAAACACCACCTGCATTTCATCAAAACAGAAACATGCCCAGACATTTTCAAACTCAAGAGCATAGGATGGAAGAGGACCCTGAAAGGGAACAGCAAGCAAAGCAGGAGTTAGAACACACCCTGCCCGGGCAGCCCTCAAAATCTGCCAGCCAGGAGTAATTTAACCATCAGTCTACACTTCCGAAAAAGCCCATTAAATCCAACGGGAGAAGAGGAAAGCAAGCATTAAAAGCATCTAAAACTGATCAGAATTCAATAACGGTATGTAACACATGTCTCTGGAAACAATCAGGATATCTCTGTAGAGTATGGACGGCTTCATCGAGGAAAATAAGGAGCCCATTCTTGACACGGACATAAAGAAGACAGAGAGGCCACTATCAGAGATCAAGTCAGCTCTCCTGCTTCCTTGGGGTCTTCTTCACAGCTCAGAAATTAATTCCCTAAAAGCCTTCAAAGAGCAAGGCACTTCATTTCTCCAAAATGACAGACAATTGCCGTCACAACAGCTTTGCAGCAAAACTCCAGGTGGTTGTTACCGTGCTGTTGCAGTGTCCAGAAAGACTCATAAAGCTATTTCTCCATCAATTTTTCAGTCTTCAGACATCTCCGGTGGCTCGAGGAAGCTTTCAGTGTCACAGGCCTATGAAGTACGAGTTTCTCCTGTAAGCTGGCAACACAGGAGCTCTGCCCATCTAGGGTGTTCACCTTTCTGTTCTCATCTCTCGACGACTGGTTTTAGAGATAAAAAGGCTTCTTCGATGGGACTCCAGGCTCATATGCACAGTAAAGAGAAACCAACCATTGAATCTGTATACACACCTTCAAAAGGATAACTAGGGGTTTAAAACTTTGCTCTGTTAAAACCAGGGGAATTATGTGTTTTGGGGTTTTTTTTTAATCTCAAGGCAATATAAAATTATTATTTTCTCTCATGAGGCCCTGGTTACCCTCATCTCCTCATTCAAGCACCTGCCACTTCCCGTGGTAAGGAATTCCCCACGCAGATAGTGCCTTTAGCTGGAGGGAGCTATGCAAAGGGTTCAGATAAAAAAAAAAATAAAATACAAGAAAGCCCGTAATTCACATGAGGATTATCAGTCTCGGCACAGCTCCATCACGTGTCTTTTCTGACAGTTAAGCACCATTCTATGACAAGTTGCATGAGCAGAAACTTGTGTCTACAGGGAAACGTGCAAGGAAACAGCTTTAACAGACACTGTGGTTCTAGAATAACAGGCAAACCTGTAAAACAGGGGCTTCTGTTCTATAGATAACTCTTTACTTGAAAGGCAGAGCAGCTGAATTTAAGTGGTTTTTTCATGTCTTAGCAGGGGTATCATCCTCAATTAGCATAACAAAAAATAAGCCTCCCAAAACTGTAACTAAAACTAACCTTTTGTAGGCTTTAGGTTCCAAGCACCAGGGGTTTAGCAACTTGTGCAAGATCCAGGTGAACTTACATGAAACGCACTCTGGTGAAGTGATATAGGACAAAACATCGAGTACAACAAAAAACAACACCACCTTTCCCTAAAGAAAACATAGACCATCATCACAGAACACCGGGAGACACAGAAGAACAAATTAAGAGAAATATAATGGTCCAGCATACCCTCCAACTCTCTAACCCTTTGTTTCTTTCGGGGTAAATCACTCCTGATTGTTTACGTTCTCATTACAACATGCATTTGCTGGTAGCCTCAGAGCTGGAATCGATCTGCTCCAAAATTGCACCCAGTCCTGTCCCCAGGTGCCCTGATTTCAGTTACTCTTGGAAGCAGCCCTGCCTGCTCTCCTCTCCCACGTTCTTCTCCCTCTTCTAGTCTGGGTCTGACTCCCCAAGCAAGAAGTTGCAACATGACCACAAGCAGAGCAGAGGGGTGGCAGTTCAGCTCTGCGTTACAGCACGACACATTCGAGGACTTCCCTCAGCCACTTATCACAAGACAATAAGAAAACATGCCAGCTATATAGGTTATATTACCTAAGGATTTTATGTCAAACCCCTACAGACCTAGTTTTCCCAGGCTTTAAGATAAATGGGTGGTTCTTTTCTATTGCTTATATAAAGAAACATTCTAATACAAATGGGATTAATGAGAAAGCATATGCAAGCTTAATGAATACATTTAGAGTCAAAACAATATATCAGCGTTCCAAAGCTCATTTCTATATACATGCCTATTTCCTTAAGGAACCCAAAAGACTAAGCCACGGTAGTACACTGTGCCACTGAGGAAGTCAAAGCCAGGAGAAAAAAAAGAAAGCACTGGTACTGTTTTCCCCTCCGCAGGAAAAGCTTTGTACCTGTGCAGCCGACTCTGCTCCACAGCAGGAGCTCGGCACGTGCCGCCAACCAGATTGCTCTACATTTACCCGAGGCCTCGCTACTAATCAAACAAGAAACAAGCTGCACCACTGAAACGCGCATTGATTACCTTTAAAGGTGTCTTTCCTCACTGCTTTACTGTGCCCAGTTTCAAAACTCCGAGCGTGAGCGGTGCTCTCAAACCAAGCGGAGCCGTCCTGCTCTGTGAGCCCCCACAAGCCTGGGAATTTAAGGCACTACAACATGAAAAAGCTGCAGAGAGTAACGTGCAGAGACCTGTTGCCATACCCTGGGCTGAGGAAAAGAACACTCAGAACTTCAACGGCACAACCCTGCATCAGTCTACAGCCCCCAACGCCACCCATCGCTCAGCTGTGCCTGCCTCGGGTACGCACACACCCAGGAAGCCAGATTGGGTTTGGAGAAGTGGTGTGGCGTGGAGTGCCACGTTCACGAGAAATGTCACATCTCTACAGCACAAAACACTCTTGTCCCTCTTGCTCACGGTTCACCTGTCTGAAAAGGGAAGAGAGTAACTACAACAAAGTCTTCTGCCACATGAACGGTCGCCCGCCAGACACTGGGCAAACACCAGTTCATCTTAGAAACCCACGAAAATCCCACATGAAACTAGCACCTACCATTAAGAAGCTAATTTGAAAACGTGCCAGGCAGAACACAGACAAAAACTCGTGACAACTCTGCCGAGTTCTTCATGTTTCTTTTTCTCTTCGTTTGAAGGCGTGCACACAGCAGTTCTTAAAATACCTGTATTTCTTCATTCTGTTTCCCTGCAAAGGCCTGTTACACTTAGGAAGTGCACCCAGACAACACAAGAACCCCAACACGAGCCTCTTTCACAGAGAGACTGCTCCCCTCCCGCCACCCAGAGCGGTGAGTCTCTCCACCCTGACACGCAGAGACAGCCCCTTCGGTCAGGTGCGCCGGTTCCCCAGCTTTTGGGGAAAAAATGGCAATACCTCCTGGAAGTCAGGCTGAAACGATGGTAAGTCGGAAGGCCTCTGCTGTGAGCTGCTACAGCACCCACCTGGTAACTCTGCCTGAAGCAGCTCGTGTTAAAACACGGAAGGACAGCGCAGACGTACGACTTCATACGCACATCTCGTATTAATGCTCGGGTCTTCATAGTAATTCTGTACTAACTACTACCTCCAGTGGATAGAGCTCGCTTGTTTTCACCACCTACGAATGGCATCAGAGCACTCCGCTAATGACTAACCTGACTCTCAGAGCATCGTGCCTCTGTGGGGAACACAGCCAGATTTTATCAAAGCAGAAAGGTGATTTTAGCTAATTTAAAGACATAAACACTTCCTTTAGCTGCAAAGCAGACAAATATTCCCTTAACCACAACAACTCTTGACTTCAAATGAGCCTCACCTTCCACAGTCAGACATCCTGCTTTTCCCCTCTTTCATTCCAATGCTACCAGTTAAACACTTTCAGAAGCTACAGAGGTGGAGGCAGCACCTGCCAAAGCAGCACAAAGGCGCAGGGAAGACAACCCACTTCTACTCAGTTACTCACATCTGTCTCATGTGGTAATGAGGTTGTAACAGTGACATTCTAACAATGTTAATGATGCAAAGTTACTGTTTTCCCCAAACGATGTCAGCTGGTATATGAAAAACAGAGACCAGACAAGCTTCTGGACATATATTCCAGCCTTCAATTATTAAAAAGTCCTTGTTGAATCATAATAAAATATAGTAACTGCGCAAAATAAAACCATTAAGATGAGAATGCAAGCGCTAACAATAGTGAATGAACGATTTAATAACTCAGCTGACCACTCTCACAGATGTAGAGAGGGACAGTTTTAATGCTGAGGGTGGACGCAGCAGTTCCCTGCACCCTTGTCTTCACATGAGATGGCAGCCCTGGAGCATTCTGTCCGAGGACACAGACACCACCCTGAGCTAAGCTTTACCACCAGCCCCGAGCCACAGGGCAAAGCGCTCACAAACTGGAACCACAAGTTTAACCAAAACCACATTTCTCTCAACACAATCCCGAGGAATCCCCATGACCAGCTCAGGCAACGACGCAACTATGGGAGCCCAGAGCTCAACAACTCACGGGAATTTCAACAAAGCACACGCCAGTTTGAGAAACAAAATAAAGAACAGAACAAAAGCAACACTTATTTACCTTTAGGCTGAGGGCTGTTGGAGTCCTCCATAGAAAGCTTCAGTTGCTGGATGAACTCGCTGCCGTACACGCTCCGTTCCTGCCAGATGTTAAGCAATCGCTCCAAGGGCTTTTTGCAGCCCTCATCTGCTTCTCTGATCAAAGATTAGAAAAGAATTATAGCTCAGCTGAAAAACACTCCTTATGTTTTAACAGAGCATCTTCCAAACTAGCAGCTGCATCCACTGCAATACTTGCACGTTTGGAGAGAATCTTTCTCACATCATCTGAAACAAACGGTGTGAAACCCACATGTGGCCAATTTTCCCCATTTACCGAAACCAAAGCTTGCCTGAAAGTGCCCCACGTGTCCCCCCTGAGTGAGGGCAAAAGAAGTTTCGAAGGAGGAGATTTGCTGTTGTTCAGAATTTGCAAGAAGAGCTATCAAACACCGCCAAGCTGACACATTTACAATTCTGACTACTAACTTTAAGCAGCTGTCTCAGTCAGTAACATCCCAATTAAAAAGCATCATTAGCACTCAGAGGTACTCAGACAGTGCACAGAAAGCAAGACAGCCCACACGGCACAGCGCAACTCACGGGGAACCTTCAAGCTGTTTAATGGAGATAACAGGAATTATAACACTATTTAGAGAAAATCTTAACTAAATGATAGTTCCTTTTTGATAGGATGGTAGCTGCACCGCTTCTTCCCTCTTTTACATAAAATTCTTCCTTCACCTAGCAAGGAGACTAACGATCAGACGACCGTTAAAACCAGCAATACAGGAAAAAAAATCCGTGCTCAAACTAGAAACCTGATGAGAATCCAGCGACCTGAAATACCAGCTCTTTTCAAGTCTCCTGACCATGGGGAAGAGCCACTTACTACGAGCCTTTAATAAACATGTGCAACCACCCAGCTTCACTACTCCTGAACAGATCTGCAGGAGCTTTTGGTGACACTTAAAGCAAAGCACATGGGAGCTGTGCAGGAAACAAACGTGTATGGCTGTGAGGGGCTGACTGGCCAACAAGTTTGCCCAAAAAGAAATATTAATCCGGAATGGTTCCCAGCTGCAGGGCGGTCAGAATCCAATCTCTACTAGAGAGAGGGTGCAAGCACCCCTGAGACTTTAAAAAAATAACTAAAAAACCACCAAACCACAAAATCTGACTGAATTAAACTTTGTATGATAAGAATGCAAACCTCCAGAGAGAAAAGTTGAAGAAATACATAACAAAGCAACGTACCTGGCAACATGAGAAAAAGCATCCACAAGAACAGATTCAAACTCCCTGGTAAATTCAGGACCTTTCCTCTTGCTGTTCTGGATGACATCGTTTGCTAAATATAGGAAAGTAAGTTTCCTACTCGATTTTGCTGGGAAAGGGGAAAAAACCAAGAAAGAAAAAAGAAAAAAAAATCAAGAGTTTGCATTTATTTCTCACTTTCACTTAGAATTGTTAACGTGGTTTGCAAAGGTGCTTACAGCTTTTCAGTCTAAAACCAAAGTTCAAAATACTTCCAGGGAAACCAGAAGCCATCCAGTCAGGTAGTTCTTGATCTCCTTACTTCTGTTTGCTGGAGTTTTTTACTAACTAATTTATAAAATAAAGATGAGCTTTTTGAGCACAGGGACACCTCAACTCTGAAGACAGCTGCGTAAGAAATAAATTTGAAATGCATGATTAAATCAAGCTGCTCAGACCTATCAATGGATTAATACGACAAAAAATATACAATATTAATCATGTTATATTAACTTCAGGGAAAAAAACTTGGTATAGAACCACTTAATTCAAAAGAGAGTGAAATTGCAGGAGAAAGCTGTTGTGGAGACTCAAAAATCTTCCAGACAACGCTGAGCCAAATCAACACAAAACTTCTGCTGCACACCAGAACCGTTCCCATCTCAACACTGCCAGTTTCTATTTTACTGCGGCCACAATCGGTGGGAGACGCCGCTCTCCAGCCTGCACCGGCCACCCGCACGGGGCAGAGGACAGACGGGCTTATTTCCAGCAGCCCAAACACAGACCCTCCCCAAATTCACACTTGCTAACTGGCAGCAGTCAGGGAAGACACTCCAGCTGGGGCTGCTTCAGCTCCTCCAGCCTGCAGGGGCCGGGGGCTGCTGGGGGGAAGGCGCCGCTGGCTGGTCCCAGAGCTGCCCTTGGGGACAGGGAAGTGCAGAATGTCAGCGGCTGGAAGGGACGGCATCACCCCCGGCACTGTCGGGCTCTCTGACTTTTTTATGAAGCAATCTGAGAAGCTACTAGAAGTTAGCTTAAGTTAA
>NW_009702713.1:0-57828 GCF_000703405.1 Apaloderma vittatum
ATTCTATGATCTTATTTCTCACCAGAAGTAACCAGGCAATTTATTGGGCTAATCTGAAGGTATTAAATGTAGTTATCCTTTTCCATGTTAAGGAAATATATAACCATTTTCAGACTTGAATGACAAAGATGCAAAACGTGGAACCTTAGTTTAAAAAGTAAGAGCAGCCTTTCATTAATTAGTGTGTCATTTGTGCACTCCTAGTTAAAGATAATGGGATCACTTAAGAGAGTAATTGAGATAGTACTAAAATTATTTTTGTTGCCACTGTAGCTTTTGGAATGTTTCATCAGTTGTGTAGCATCAACATTGTGTAACTTTTGGAATCACTTTGGATTCATATAAATGGTAGTCATCTTTTGGTTAGAAGTCATTCTTCCAGGTGGGAGGATCTGAGAATCCAAAGCAAGGAGCAGTACTGTAGTTAAAAGCCAGTTTGAAGCCTATTTCAAAGTGGTGGTGATATTTCATATCTAATTTTTATATGATCCCTGTAAGTGGATCAATGTCTACCTGTAAAATGGGTTAAGGAGTCCCAGGTGGGACTGTACATCTCAGACCTCATTCAGGTTTCATGTCAAGGACAGAGCCGGTGTGCCTCAAGGACAGAGCCGGTGTGCCTCATGTTCCTTCTGTGTTTGGTATCTTGGCTTTTCAGAGGAAGGAAGCTTGACAGCATGGAAGGACCAAAACTTGCCATGAAGTCTTGGTGCTGTTGACATGATTTATCACAAGGTAGTAGAAAAAGTTGCTGTTAGCATAGTGTAAACTCTGTGTGGTTCTACAGATGTAATGTATTGCAGAATGGGATTTCTGCTGGTATCACTAGGGATAACATCTGTCCCAGTGGCACTATATCTTAAAGTAAGAGACTCTGTTACTTTAGACAATCTTGTGAAGATGCTTAGATTATTGCATTCATTGTGTGAAGAAAATGAAGATGCATCAGTAAAGTATAGCTGAAAAATAACAACATCACATTATGATGATTAAAGTCATCAAAGCTTCCACACATGCTTGAGAGATGCCTTAGGAATAACTATATTAGAAAACTAATTCTTATAGGACTGCAAGAAATAAATCACTTGCATATGTCTGATACACTTAGGTAGTTAGTTTGCCTTTCCCATGCATTTGAGTCTTATTTCTTTATTTTATATTTCTCTTCCAATGAACTTAACTTTGGACTGTCATATATATGCCTGCAATATGTATTTTAGAAGGAATTTGACTCTAATCCAAATATTTAGTCTGATTCAAACAAGCCCAATTCACTGCATATCATTATCTCTGTTTTCATTCTGCAGTGAGTAGTGTAGCTGTCCAGCAGCTTACATCCAGCTGTGAGTGCAGGCATGCAGCTGTTCAGGGAAGTCTAATATCAGAAATAAAATGAACCACCTGTGAGAGGTGCATTTTTAGTTAAGCACCATCATTTACTCTCACAATATTACACTGAACCTTTTCTATTGAAAATGAACCATCAGCACTTTTGAGTCAGTAAGCTGCCTAATTGTGGAGTTAAAAAATAATTGCATAGGTAAAATAATATATGCTGAACTATATGCCGCTTTTTGACCTTTTTTGCTGATCATTGTATTTGTTTAGGTTTTTTAACAAAGTTAGAAGATGACATAATGGACTGCAGTACCTAAGCAAACTTATTGTTTGTATTGTTGAGTTAATTTGTGCTGCAGTGACACTATCATACAAAGCTATTAAGAAACAGATCATAGAATCATAGAATGGCCTAGGCTGGAAGGAACCTTAGAGATCATTTAATCCAACCTCCCTGTCATGGGCAGGGACACCTCTCAACTAGATCAGGCAGGACCGAACAGGGATGTTCCTCAACATATGCTTATTGCTACAGGTATTGTTTTACTCTGCTTGAACACAAGCTCTGCATAAGATTTTTTTTCAGAAGCATCTTAGAAACTTTTGGATATCATATTGTATCAGATTTTTTTTATATATTGATAGATTACTTATATGTGACATAGTTGCTTTTATCATGGGAATGGATCACTTAAGTATTAGCTCTTAGACATGTATTGCTTTTTTTTTTTTGACAGTCTTGTAATTTAACTATTGTTAAATGCTGTGCATGATTGGTGCTTTTTTAATTTCAACTCTACAATCATGTATTTTGGGTACTTCTCTTCCTGTCTCTTCCTTCCCAGTTATGTCTTCTTCCTGTACAGTGTGCTTCTAGTCTGCTTCTTAATGTGGATTCCTTTTAAGCAATTTAAATGGTGATTGTTTCCCTTCTTGTAGTCATTGTGACAGTTATCTAGCACAGAGTTTATTAAGGGTAGTCTTAAAAGCAGTACATTAAATAACAGTGATTCGGTGAGTAGCAAAAAGTATTTAAATAGACTGACTTAGAGCAAAAGAACTTTAAAATGGGAATATTTTATTCTAGATGAAACTGGGCTCCTCTTAAAAATAAATAACCAGGGGAGGGGAGCGTTCAGCTGTACGGCTTTCATTCTGACAACTTGCTGGTGGTTTGCAGCAAAGTGAGCTCTTTACCTTGTTTATCTTGTGCTTCAGGGCAGCATTTACTCCCTGGTAGAGCCAAGGCTGCTGGTTTTGTCCAGAGACGAGAAAAATGATCACACTGTGCTGTTACAAAGCTACACTAATGTAGTTAAAGTTTACCTCAATGCCTTATTTCTTGGAAACTTCTAGATCATTTTTAGGGTGTATGAATAGCCTGCCCTGCACAATTTTTTTATTTAAGCAGCAGAATTTTTAATTGATAAAGCATTTGTTGATTGTGCTGCAATGAACAGAAAATTGAAACCACATTCTCCTAATTACCTGCTGTGTGATATCTTTATATTTTTAATGATCTTCTCTTCAGAAGTCCCAGAACAGTATTGCTTCAGTTGAAAAGAACAAATAGGCTATTTTTTAAGTGTGCAGTCAATAGTATTTCAGCTAATAATGAATAAGCACTTACAATAATCTATCAACAGTAAAGGTTTTTTTGGAGTCATATATGATCTTCCTGTCTGCTCCCTGGAGTTCGAAGTATTTATTGCTTGGAAACAAAGACCCATAGAGTCAAAGGTAAGCATGCTGAAAGAGCAAGGGCACACCTGTAAATGGGAATACAGTGGAGAGCAGTTAATAATGGACCTCTAGCAGGGCCCACTGTATATTCACTCTTCTCTTCCCACCCCATCCCCTCTAAGCCGTTTCAGCTGAGAGGCAGTTCCCACTGGCCACGTTCGTAAAGAGTGAGTCATGCATCATCATATATTTTACATGCATTCATTAGTCTACAAGGAAAGCAACGCTTTTGCATGTTTGTTTTACCTTAATACACAGCATTTGGATCTGTTGATCCCTCTTTTGAATGTATTGTTGATTACCCTGAGTAAGCTCAAGGTTCAGTGAGGTTGGACCCTTAAACAGTGTTTGGATGAAAACTGTTCTTAAATATGTAAAGTCTTCGCGACAGCATGGCCCACACATGTTGAGGAGCAATAATCTTTTGAGCGAGTGTTTTTTTACCACGCTGTTCCATTGTACCTCTATTCTAATCAAATTTCTTACACTGATTTGTGGTAGGTATATAAATGATTCCACAGATGTGTATATGTATGTATCTAAACAATTAAAGTTTTTATAATGCCCAGAAAGGGAGGAGATATCTGGTTTCTGTTGCTGGATTAGGGGAGGATATGCAAAACCAAGGATTTGCTCCAGAGTGCTCTTCCATGGCAGCATCTTATTTTCTTCTGTTAGTATATATTCCTAACAGAAAGCATACATGGAGGAATATGCAGTATAAATGTAGAGTGTTGAAAATGATCTCTGCTAATTACATTATTTTGCACATTTGCTTTCCCACTGGAGGCCTGTGACAGCTCAGTCTGCCCTTCTGCCTTTTCTCCCCCACCTTTCAGTGTTTTCCCAGGTGTTCTTTCATACAGACAGGCTTTTTAACTCGGGTAAATTATTAGGCAACAGTGAAGTCTCTGATAAATTCAACTGAAATTGTTTACAGGATCAGTTCACTGCTCAGCCATGTGGCACCCAAAACACTTTTTATTGGAGTAACTCACTAGTAAAGAGTAGACTGTCTAACATTGACTCTGTAGCTGCTTTCGATAAATAAATGGATGCAAGTCATTTACTCCGACACATTCTGGCACTAGGGAATAGACTTGATCAGTCTTCACTTTAAAAACTTGCCAGCCTCTGCATTACTGTATGAAAGTAGCTCTTTGTGATAATACAACTACTAATTTTACTAGACAAATAGAGATGAAATGATGTAGAGATGTGTCAAAGCAGCAAGGTATTGGTAACGGATTTTTGACTACATGACAAATGTCACACTGATGCCTTAGACAATGTGGTTAAGGTTATTTACTGAAGTTTTACAAGAAATCGTTCAACAAGATGGCATTCCAAACAAGTCATCTATAGGTGTGTCTGCCTTGTTGTAGTTGTCTTTTGCTATAGCTATGTCTTCCGTTACTTATGGCATTTCTGGATCGGAAAGCTCAGTGATGTCTCTGGAAGATTATTCCTGATTTACTCTCTGATTAAACAGCTAAATTAGTTCTACGTATTTTGACTAACCTAATTTTTAAAGATTAGTGTCTCAAATGAGTGTCAGCTGAGTGGATAAATGTGAGCGTATTATTATATTAAACTATCACTAAGGCATTAACCTGCTGTTCATCAGTTTTAAGAGATGAGGAAGTGGTTTTTGTAAAGTGTAAATAGCTACCCTGCTGTAATGAGGTGTGTTAAAAACTATTCCTTATGCTTGACCTCAGGCCATAAAAGCTCAGGTATGCACTGGCTGCTTTTCCCACAGTTCACTAAAAATTTTTTCAACTAAACCCACAGACATCCCATTATGTCTACTGAGAATCTTTCCCATCTGGCTTCAGCCTTCCAAGATTTTGAATGTTGTCATTAGTGACTCAAGTGTTGTCTTAACCATGATTTCTTTATCCCTTCACTAGTGAAGTATAACATCCAATGCTAGATTTTGCCTGCTGAATGAAAGTTAAACATAAGGGATGACACAAACCACATCTTTCCTCCGCGGCTCACTGGGAAACATCTGCTATGACAGTGAGATGGCTGGCACAGAAACAATGGACATCTGTGGTTGGAGTGGCAAACGGCAAAGATGACACAGTGGCTACTGTGTGGAGCTGATGAAGTCCAACTCCAGTATAATTAACTGATTATTGATACATTTTAATTGATTTTTTTTTTTTTGCTTATTATGAGGCCAGTAAGCTTCTCTCTCCCTGTTTCTCCTGCTATCCTCCTCTGAGAAGGGTGGTGGAGGGATCACAGACAAAGAGGCTTTAAGATTGCAAAAAAAAAAAAAAATTAAAGTGGTTTAATGAAAAAGAGAATAATGCTACTAGTAACAGTGAGGATTTCAAACTACACACATACAAGAAGCGCAAATATGCTCAAAGATAGAAGACAGTATGTCAATAAGGGACCTATGCCCTCTGGATGGCAACAAGGTCGTCCTGCACAGGATAAAAAAAGGTCCTAGGCAGAACTTGGCCGCAGACTGTAGAGCCTGAGCACAGAGTCCCAATGACAGTCCAGAAGGAACAGAAAAGGAGCTGTGCCTCTGCCACCCAAGGTTGGGGGCACGGAAGACAACCTACTCTGACAACCTGCTCTGACAAACTGCTCCTCCGCAGTGTGGAAACAGAACAGTTGGAACACCAGCAGCACAGGGGGAGTTGACAAAGAGCCAATGCCCATCCTGCCAGCCCAGCAAGCACCAAAGGGTCCCAGAGGGGCCCTTTTATACTGAGCTCCATGGGAAGGAACATTGTGATTGGTCTATTTGGGTCACCTGACCTATCCTCTCCTCCCCATGGGCACAGCTGCCCTCTCTCCCCCTCTGTGATTGCCACCAGTGCCAGGAGCCTCAGAGAACTTTCCTCCTGGTGTAAGTTAAAAGTAACAATGGTAAGTTACTTATTACTTGTTAGTAGTGCACTGGCTTGGGCGGCTCTTGTGTTCTCACCCTGTGTGTTTGTGTTTGGCAGAGAGTTACCGTGCTACAGAATGAACTTCAGCCAAGCAGGGGATCCACTTGTGTTGTCTATCAGACAGAAATTTGACTTCTCCCATATTTCTCTGCAATACCCTCAAGGTATTATTTCAGCTATATGCCGTCAGGACAAAACAGTTTGAAGCGCTGCTACTCCTTCTCTGTGGTACCCTTAAGGCTGTATATGGCCATCAGTGCCAGATAGTGCATGGCTGAGTTCTGTCAAGTAACAGACAGAATTCATCAAGTGGAGCTGATTTGGTTGGAAGCTGCTGGGATATATGTTCTTTTAAAAGTGGTTGAAGTTAAGTGCTGAATTAGAGGTGTAGGATTTGGGAGCTGGTATTAGAATCTAGTTTTTGAAAATCGGACTCACGTATTTCCTACAACCTTCCCTCCTGGCAGTCTTCATTATGTGTGCACAGAGGTTGCGCAGACTAGGGGTGTTGCAGACATGAGTATGGTTTCATGGCCTTAGCTATTATGGCAAGTTAGTATCCGCTCACAGCGAAGTCTGAAGTGTTGTCTCATCATTCAAAAATTTGCACATAATGGTGACTTATCAAGTTTAGTTTCTCTAGGTGGATTTTTTGGGGGTGTTTTTTTGCTGCTTTTTTAAAATTGCAACACTGTCAAGGTTCTGTCAGAAGTGTTTGATTCATTATAATTTAACCTAAGGCAATATTTAGTTTGAAACCTGTAGAAGAATGAAGATGTGTAATGTAAATCATGAAAATAAATATTTGGGGCCAATTACTTTTAATTTCAAGTCAGTGATAGAGACCCAGTGAAATTTCACTGATGCTGATAGATGTTGGTGACTATTCTAAAAAAATCATTTTGTTCAATGTAGTCTTAATATATATGTAATAGAATAACTTCGGGGGTTTTGAAATTATCTTTTTGGATGCAAACAATACTATTCTTATGATGCATCCTCTGCTAATCATCTTAAAAATCAGCACAATGTGAAGTGGTTTATTGAGTTATTCTTAACAGCTTCTTTTCACAACTAGTGTTTAATGGTGCCTTCCCAAGTTATGTTCATAAGTGCCATGCCCATTTGCTCTTCAGTTAAACGTGTGATCTGTCTGGGCATCAAAGACAAAGGAAGCAAGGAGCAAAGAGGTATCATTTATTTCAGTGTGAAATCACTAAGTTCAAATTAATTTTATTTTCCTAAGAGGGAATGCATCCATGAAGTGGAAATAGATTTTCACAGTTTCTGGACAGTTCTATATTATTGTGTGACAAAAATCCCTGGCATAACTTCCACAAATTGTAGTGATCTTTGAAATGAAGAAATGGCATCATCAAAGGCCAGCTGATAGTGCTGCCAGGTCCCAGAGTCTGCCTTATATGTGTCTGGGTTTAGAAGACAGGGGAAAAACTGTGGAACCCCACCCCCCACCTCCGAATTGCTATACCTTTGAAATTATGGGGCTTTCAGACAAAGCTATGGGGATAGGAATACCAGTTTTTCACTGAGAATATTGCAAACTACAAAGGTAATGATACAGGAAAAAAACCAAGAAACAAATAATCCCAGAACCCGACAGAGTCAGAATACCTGACTTGGGAAAAAAAAAAAGTCCAAATAAATCCAAATTAAAGTCCTCCTGGAGTGGCAGATGCGGCTCCGTTGGAGATGATCCGGTAGAGGGGTCCAGTGGCAACAAGGCCGGGTCCAGTCCTCCTGAAGGCGAAGAATGGCAGCAGCACAGACCAGAGCTCCACGAGGTCCCCTCCCTCACAGGGCAGGCCGGCAGCTTTTGGGCTAGGGGCGGCTCCCCCTGACCGCCCTTCATTAACCCATGATTACCCACTAACAAAAGCAGCTGCGCCTGGAGTTAACAAGAAATGAAAATATCTTCCAACAGGTTTCAACAGATGAAAATAGAATTACACATTTTTGGTTACATATTGTAACCCAAGACAGTAACATAATTCAATTTAACTATTTTTAAGTGTTAATGTCTTTCATGAATTATTTATGTTCTTGCTAAAAATTTTCCTAGATTCTGCAAGACTTTGATGAGAATGTGTCGTATGAAAGAGAGGTGGCTACAATGTATGCATGAACCTACATTGTATATATGTTTTCTTGGTATTACTAAGTCAATACATTGGAGTTTTTTGGTATTGGTAAACCAGTACATCAGAGCTAAACCACTTTTCTTTGGCCTACGAATTCTTGCATATTGTACCTTTCTATGTAATGGGGAGAAAGATTTTTACTGTTGTCAGTTAAAATCCTGCACTAGTTGAAATGTGTTTTCAAGGAAAACTTCCCAGAAAGGGATACTGATAAGGCAGACAGTGGTAATTAAGAATATCTTGGGCTAAGTGTCTCATTGATATTTGAGAAATTATGTTCCTTCAGTACATTTCTAGTCATAACTCTGGATGAAATCTTGTTGCAGAGGAAGGTAGAGGAAGTAATTGTTGAAAACTACTTTCATCCCTTGGGGAATCCAAAATCAGTTCAGCCAGCTTCTTAAGTCAGGGTGGAAAAAGTTTAGAACTAGAAAACATTGTCAGGATAAGCTGAACTTAAGCTGAACTCAGGAACTTGAGAAGCCAAAGATATGAGTATATGAAAGAGGAGAAAGCAAAGACAGAATCAGAGAGCCAAAGGCCGTCAGAACCTGTTATGTAACTTGGATTTGAGGACTGGGCAAGCCTGTAAGAAATCAGGAGCATGAACTAGAGATTGGACAAGAGCGAGCAGAAAGCAAGGCACTGGTGGTGTAGCTCCAGCCAATTGGCACAGCTGTCATCAGCAGTTAGTCCAGTTGTCCTCAGCTGGGCTGAAACCAACCACCAGTTGGCTATATGGGCCAGTCTAGAGGTTTAACAAGCTCTTAGTCACTGAAGAGACAGAGAGCAGGTCACCTGAGAGCAGGTTGCCCCTGCGGAAATCTACACTGCCATTAGAGACTGGGGCCTTTGTTTGACGGATCTCCCAAGAATACCGAGTCAAAGCATTCATTGAGCAAGCATTACAGGATTAGATCCCTAGCTGTCAAGCACACTGATAGTGATTTTCACTGCATATCTTATCTTTTGTAAATGTGTAAGTGGTTAGAAACCTCCTGATAGGAGGAAACATTGTTTGAAATCAACTTTTAGACTTCAACTTGGTTCCAAAATTGATGATAATTGACATAATCCTGTAGATGGTGCACAGTGTTTAGCATTGAGTGACACTTTGCGCTAAGCTGCCAAACCTATGGAAGAGCTGAGTGCCTCCAGCAATGTCTTTAAATTCACTGGGCTTCATAAAAGCAAACTGAAGCTGTGTCTACACAGCTGATAGACTTTCCCACTGTGCAGTGCACACAAGACTCAAACTTAGAATGAGCACAGTTTCACATATGTTGCATTTGAAAATGCTCCAGTCTAGATGACAGATGTTTACTGTCCTTGTGTGGTTAGCACAGGTTTGTCTGAGTTTTTGCTACATTATGAAAACCCTCAGGGGTGCTTATTTTCTTGTTTTTCTTGGCTGATTGAAAGGTAGCACTACAGAATGCCATAGAATTTGGTCTTACAGCTTCAGTCATCTGCTCAGAGGACTCAAGAGTTTGTAAAGCATTTATTAATCAGAGAAAACAGCAGAAAAAATTTCTGGAGGATTTCTGTCTCGCCTTTCTGGTTAAAGGGGAGGATAACCCATCTTTTACAGTGTGTGACACACAATAGCTAATTCCAATATATACATATTCAGTTCCTTCTTTAACCTAGGAAGTGCAACTACTGTCTGTACAGATAAAACTTACTTCTGTGATGGTTCTACAGGATGTGTTAAATTTCTAATTTGGGAGGAAACTCGGAGTTTTGGAGGAAAAAGAGTAGTTTCAGAGTCAGGAAGTAGAAACAGACTGAAAATAATTCTATTATATTTTACTGTTAAATTTGCAAATAATACTGAGATGGTGTTGGATTTTTGACAATATATTTCTATAACCCAACAGAAGCCTTCAGATGAGTATTGACCACTGAAAAAATAGAAGAAAATTACGATCTACTGCATTAGTCTTGTAGCTTACTCTCCCTTGCTGGTGAGACTGAATTCTGAAACAACCTAAAGCTTTCTAAATCTGTACTGAAGTTGAAGGAAGCAATGCCTACTTTTAGTTCTGTTGTATTCAATGACTATAGAGAACAGTTGGGGCTGTTTTCTTTAATACAGTGATTTCTATCTTTGTAAAGAATGCTACCATTAGCTTTGGTATTTTTGGTGACTTTCCTAACATAGTTGTGACAGGATAAGATACAGAGCAGCATGAAATTGCGTGCTCATGTTTTACCCGTTCAAGCAATGTTTCCACTTAATTTTAAGACTGTAGATTTATGGGAAGATGGGCAGTGCACTCTGCTTTTGAGACCATTAGGAAGTACTGTAAACTTACTAGGTTTCTTATCTGATATCTGTCATCAAAATTAAGTTCTCTGAAGGTGCTGAAGTTCAGCATATCTAAGTATGGAAAAAAAGCAAAGGAATTCCTTATTACACAGTTTTCCTTGTAGTGACTACCTTCATACAGTATCTCTGCCAAGTGGCAAGAACATAGTATTCCAAAGTAGGAATAGAAGCACTGGCTGGTAGTACCACGAGTCTTTCTAAGCACAAAAACATGACCATTACACAAAAAGAAGCAAGTAAACATGCAATTAGTTTGTATAACATCCAAAAAGTGACTTTTAAGATATTTATCACTAATACATGAGGTATCTGATGTGATAATGGTTGGCAGAGGTAGAAAAACAAGTCTACTGTTGGTAAAACTTGGGACAGACTTAAGTCTGCAAGGCTCACAGGCATAGAGCTTTTTGAACCTACAGGATCAAGTCATAACCTACCTTTGGCTTTTAGCATGGACTTTTTTCCCTATTTGGCAGGAATAGCCAAGGAAGAAGCCTTCATCTAAGTAGGGATAAAATTTGCTCATTCATTATATGGAATAAAACCACAATGTACCATGAAGACACAGATGGAGATTCTCACACAGTAATGAAATTTTATATAAGGTGTTGTTTGAAGGTTTGTAGAGGCACAATATGTTAAGGTAGTTTTCAAAAGGTTTAAAAATAACCTTGCAGACTTTTAAAGCTATTTTGTGGTTTCAGAACTTCTGGCATGATTTAGTGTATCATAACTGGTGTAATAAAAGAAAACAGAATGAGATGCATTAAAAATACACAGAATATTTGGAATATTTTTCATTACTTAAACTGGTTTATAGTTGCAAAACTCCAGGCTTCTGGGCACAATTTGGATTTTAGTGTCTGCTACAATCTTGCAGTTTTTATAGCTTTACTGGAAATAATTTTTCCTTATAATACTTTTCCTTACTGGTGGACACATTCTTTTTTTTTTTTTTTTTCCCAAATAACTTCAGTCTTTCACACTGCTGTTTTTCTTTTTTCAAGTTACTTTATTCAGCAGGTTTTCCTTATTTATTTATTTTTTTTTAAGTCAAACTAGGTGAATATGAAACTTTGATATTACTCATTTTGCTAAGAGGGGATTGTGGAACGGTACTGGTCCATACGGTTCACATGCAGTTCTGTGTCTTGTAGAGATTATCCTATCTAGCTACAACAGCCTTTTAAAATTTATGTTGGCATGTTTTAAGTAAGCCTAGTATCTTTGATTAATACCAGTGATAGCCCTAGACTTAGGGCTAACCAGATTGCACCTTAAAACTTTGAGCATAAGTGATGTAGTAACAACTGTCTCATAAAATCACAGACTTGCTGGGTATGCAAAATGCAAGCAAAAAAGCAGTTGTAATACATTCAGATTTTCCTTGAGCTATCGTTCATTCTTCACAGACCGCAGGCTGTGATTCAGCTAAACCTTGCACATGTTTAACTTTGCATGTCACGATCTGTCCCATGAACTTCAGTAATCAGAGTAGGAAAGGACCTACTGGTTTCCTCGTAGGAAAAGGCCTAGAAATGCATACTTGGCATTCCCTCCAAAACTTTGCTGTTACAGAAAATTTTGCTGGAGGGTTTCAGAAACTCTAGAAAATATTAGGGTGACCTAAATTAGTGTTCAATTCTTCTATATTGTGCACATTTCGGCTGTGAGATTTGAGTGTAAGTTATTTCTAACACTGGGACACAGGAGACTGGATTTTTTTTCCCCTTGACTAATGAAATGAATGGGGACATTCATGACATTGACAAATTGATGAAAGGGCTAAATCTTCTGTAGAGAGGGATCAGGATAATAAGCAGTCTTAATGTAAATAAAAATATATGAGATTGGATGACGGTGTTTCTCAAACTCAAGAAAAAATTAGTAGTTTCCATAGCGGTCATGAATGAAGCTTGTGTTTGGGGAAAACCTCTTGTGCTGGTGAATTGAATGAGTGCTGCTTGGAGTAAAAAACCTCATTCCTTGTCTTCCAATACATGAGATCTTAGAAGTTATTTTATGCTGCCTGTGAATTTTAGGAGGTTCTATTTACATTTTGTTAAAATGAATAGGATATTTTTTCCCGAATATTTGACTAACAAACATTGCTGTTCCTCCTTTACCCTCCTGCAACACTCATCCACTCGGTGCTCTCAGGCTTTTCCAACACACTGTGCCCTGCCCTTATATCATTTGCTGTCAGTGATGCTGGCTTGGTGTGCATCCTCACCTGTGCTGTAGCCTCTCCGCATGTGGAATACCAAAGAAACCTGTTGTTAAAAACCCAAGCCTTCAGTAACAGCAATATTTGTGGTATCTTCTGATTGCTGTTGTTTAGATGTCTCCTTTGGCTTTTAAGTGGCATGGTAGGGGATAAGCGCTGGCCGTGACCTTGGCGGTAACGTCAAAGGTACGGAGGGCTGCTTGCCACTGGATTATGCCAGGTTGTGCCAGTGGCTGCAGAAGCTGCATTGTCTTAACCTCACGAGCTTGCTGGTCCTGTGTGAGCCTTGGAACTGACTTGGATTTATGTATAGATAAGTACAGAGGGCAAAGAAAGTTTCACACTCATAAGCTACCTAAAAAAGACACAAATTTTAAGTTAATACTATCTCCGGTAACTCTCAGTGTTAATGCAGTTCTGATGTGTTTTATGTTTTACTTGGGCAAAATCTCCCAGTTATGCCATCTAACATTTTGATTAAAGGCAGGACATTTGTCTGCATTTGTGGTGCCTGTCCCAGACTGTACACCGAGGGCGTGCATCAAATACGGAGTTGTTTGTGCTGGCCGTGCCATCTTTTCACTTTCTCTGTTTTCTGTTTCAAGGCACCTGTCTCTTAACAGCCTAGTTTATCAGGAGGTTCACAGAGACAGTGATTCTGCTTTCTGGAAGGATTTTTAAGCTTTGAAACTTGTATTTATCATAGGGTATGATTGTGGATTCCTGCCCCCAGTGATATCTCATGCTTACTACCATGCTGTGCATCATTATTAAATATGAATTTGGGCACCAAATACCTGACTACTGACAGAAATTTACAGAGGTGATGCTAATGTGTATTTTTTCATCGCATTGTGAATACCTGTGTAGTCTTAATGCTCTTGTGTGAATTCTATGACAAATACACGCTTTCTTCAATTTGGAGAGTTTGTTCTGTAGAAAATGTTTTTGCAGAATTTTTTGACATCTGCATTATCTGGGAACTAAATTCTATAATCGTAGTTAGATGGTATGTAGATGTGCACTATGAAGGGAATGAAACTAAAGTGCTTCCTCCTCCTTCTCCCTCTCCCATTTTTCCACCTGCTTGCAAAAAGCTGTAATTTTTTTAATTTTTTTTTTTTTTCAGACAAGCCTCATTATTACCCCTTCTGGGCCTGATCTAGGTCTGCAGAAAAGGCCCGCAGCATCTGTAAAGCTGGCAGCAGCACGGTATTTCCAGGCAGGCAGGGTGGGGACCCAGTCCATGGCTTTGTCTGAGCAGCTGAGAACTTCATCTGAGCCATGCCGCGGTGTACAGTAACACTGACCTGTGCCATCGGCGAGGAAAGCACTGAGCAAGTGTTGGGGCCAATATTTATAGACCACTATGCAGCAGTCCTGGAAAGAGAGACGGAGAGGGAGTGAGAGAAAAATCTTGGCTGAACTGAGGGCAATTTCATTTTGGGTTTCTGTTATTTAAGCAACATTAAATAAATCCCCCTTGTCAAGTTTAATCTTTTCTTGGTGAATCATAGCGGTCCTGCTTTGCGTTATGACCAGGTGGAAGCAACGGATTTAAAACAAGACACTTGAGGGTGAGTAATTGATTTAGTGTCACTTTTACCTCAAGCGTCCCAGCCAGCTCGCTGCCCTTTGAGGGCACCACATCAAGAGCTTGGTGCAAGTTGTGACTGAGCTGTAGTGCTGCCTGCTGCGTAAGGATGTTCTGCGTGCGGGGATTTTGTATACGGTTACAGAGGAATATCAGGTTGTTTCTTCATTTAGCAACATGCTTGAAAAGGTCAGTTAGCATCAGAGAAGAAATACACACAGTCTGCTTCCACTACTGAAAGTAGTGTGGGTTGTTTTAAATACTGTCTCTTAGTAATGCCTAGGTTGTGGCTAAAGCATCCATCTTTTGATGTATATAGATGGTTGTATTTGCATGTCAAGCCAGCTGTCCTATATGCTCTGCTTTTAGTAGCAGAAAACAAGGAAAAAAGTTCAGCTCAAACTTCTCTCTGCTGTTGTATTAGCAACCAAGGTCAATAATCTTGGTTTTCTGCGAGGAGGACAGTAGTTAATGGATGTTCTTGCATACCTCAGTTTAAAAAATACGTTGAAAAAAAAATAGGGAGGCTAGTGGATTATTAGGAGAGGAAAAATTCCTCCTTCTTCATAAATTCTTCAAGCTGACATAGAACACACACCCTTCAGAGGATACTCCCTGATAACAGAAGGGAAATAATTGTTTAGAGCAATCTCTTACAACCAAGGTTATGAGATTCTCCCTCACCTACCTGCACACAGGCAGCTCCCTACAGCTTTTGAAAAATGAACCTTTTTCCATTACTGACAGTATCTTTTTCAGCAGCCTCCTCAATGCATACAAGCTGCTGGGTTCATTAGTCTTCTTTGTTTGCATATTCTAGCATGTAATTTTAAAAGCCAGGTTACCTAAAAAGGGGATAATTCTTCTAAAACTCTCTCCTGGCAGCAACATGTGAAATCTGTACCATTCAACATCGATGTTTACTATGGTTAGCTCAGAGAAGATTAATGTGTTGCTTAAAAGGCATGGCGTTTCCCTGAATGAAATTTATCAGTTGACAGCCCTGGAATTACTTTTTTAAGTTAGGAAAATATAGACTTTGGCACTGGCTGAAGATTTTTGGGAGTGAGTGGGAGGGTGGCTTGCAACTCCAGAGGGTGTTAGACACATATTGAATATGTGTTGAAAACAAAAGCGTGTTAAAATAACTTTAAGTTTGAGACTCAGACTAACAAATAAAAGGAAACGCAAGATAGGGCTCACGTTAGATCCTTAACTCTACTTGTTAACACCAATGTTTTGCATGCAGGGGTTATGTAACATAAGCTATTATCCACTGGTTTAAGATTTACCAAGTAAAGTATAAGAACAATGGTAGTTTCCAGATGAGAAATGCCATCCATATAAGAACCTTTGGAAAAACATACATTTATTTAAAATCATGATGATCATTATTTCCTGTGTATATCATATATTCCACATCTTGGTTAGAACGCTGATTATCACAAACACTAGAAACATGAAGAAAACTGCTTTACGAAATGCGACAGGTGAGACAGAAATGTGTGTTATATGGACAATTAACAGTAATAAAACTAATCTGCTAGGAAATTCTCTCATTATGGAGCTATTCCAGTACAAGGGCAGCACTGTCACATCTCTTTGAGGTTTATAAATAAATGATAAATGCAAGTTGAAACCTCCTATTTTTTTCTTCTCTTCCTTACCCAAATTTATTTGTGCTTCTGTTTGAAGGTGATATGGATGTTCTTTTGTCTAGTATCCTGGCAAAAAGGCAACCAATAAGAAGTGAGAGAAAGTATAGTTGTTGAAAAGGGTCTTAGCCTGCTGTGTTTGGACAGAGTTGATTACAAGTCATTACCCCACATCTTCAGAGTTTCATTGTTGTGACTGTGCATCCCTAGATGATCACTGCCTTGACAGTTTTTACTATTACTGTATTTTACTATTACTGTGCCTTTTATTACTATAGGATTACAAGTGCTTGACTGTTGGCGAACCTGCATAGCTCTTACAGAACACGAGCTGTTTTTCAGTAATTACCTATTTGTGTATATCATTACCCTGTGTTAGTGTGGCTTACCTGTTGGTAATGGTTAAAAAAAAGTGCTCTCATTTATAGGCAGGGACTGTAAAGTGCATGTACAGTGTTGTGGAGCAGCTGATGCAGAATGGTAGCCATCTGACCTTACAAAGAAGCAGGTTGTTTCCTTTCCCACAGAACTCAGTAAAACATTTTCTGTTTTGCGTATTTAAGTGATATTAAAGGGAAGTTGTGGAGAATAATTTCAGGACTGCAGAGTTTGCTGCTTTTGCCTCAGGGAAGAGAATAGGCTCTGAGCTAAATCTGACCTGTTCCTGAAGATCTTGGCAAAACCACATATGAACTCTGTAGATATTTTTGTTCTTTGTGATGGAGTTTTCTTGACCCTTCCTAAGCCCCACAGAGAGATGCTTTAATGGCATGTTAACCTACTGATCAGTGAACTCTGTGCTAATGGGTCATGTTAGAGGCAGAGATTTTCTCTCTGATTGCTGGGATTATCCATGGAAACTCCAATTACCTGCTGGGGCTAGGGTGAGAAAAGTCACACACTGCCTCTTTAGCACTTGTGTCTGTAGGAGTTGTAACATCATTGGGTGTCGCAGGGGTTAATATTAGGTCTTTTTGACTGTTGTTAACATGCCTGGGAGGGCTGTCACGTGGTTGCAGCTAGGATGGGATGAACTCCCCGGCTGTGTGAGGCTGAAATTGTCTTCCAGAGGTTTTACAAAACTGATGGCTAGGAAGACTTCACAGGAGAGGACAGTAGAGATAACTTTCTTTATGATGCTTCCCTCCCCATGTTAATAATTGGAGCAGGAGCAAAGACATAGGAATACATTAGTGGGCATAACTGTCTCTTCACTGCTATGTTGTGTTTGGGGTTGGATGTGGGTTGTCTCTGTTCTTCTGAGTGCCAAGCCCTAAGTCATTCTGGTGCTTGAAACTCATTGTACAACTCCAGCTTTAGCAGCTGTATTTTCAGCAATGGTGTAAACTGGGCCGTTTGCTTGTGTGTTGTGCTTGCTAGCTGGCTAGCTTGCCCTCGTGTTTCATGTGAGGAGTCCCCGTCAGAACTAGATAATCAAGCTGACACAACAGCATCACCCATGCTCTGCATTCATGGAGAAATGGGACTGTGGCATAGCCAATAAAAGTATATGTGAAAAAAGGAGGGGAGGAATAGACTTTTTTTTAAAAAAATTAAAGTATGTGTGCGTACATGTAAAGGTAACTTCATTGAAAAAGATGCATGCCTTGGTTGATGGTAGTCCTTTGGAGTCTTGATGCAAGGTACACTGCACAAATAACGTAGATAGTCACTGTGGTTTTTAGTGATTTATCAGGGTGAGGAGAGGGCTGAGCATGATTTCTTACATTATTTCTAATGGTGGTGTGCTTAGCTTATAACATCAAGTTTGAATAAATATTAATTGGAAAAGCTGCCTTGGTTCTGAGAATGAATTTCTAACCTGGCCCAGAACTTCAAAGACCATTATGTTAAACGGCCAATACCTGATGGAGAGAGCACATATGTGGGTTGTGAAGGATTTAAGTTTAATCTCATGGGTTTGCCTGATTCAGTTCAGGGTTGTGGGCCCTCATTTCACATACTAGCCTATGAAGCGCTTAGAGCTTCTCAAGTCTCTCTGCTCAAGGCTATTTCTCTTTGTACATACACTGAGGAGCTTACTAGACTGGGGAGTCAGACGTGGATGTCCCATGTTGTAAATATCTTCTCTAACATCTGAGCTGTTGGATCATTCTGTATCTTGTGTTTGAAGACTGAGATTGAAGAGTAAAAACTCTATTTAGAAAACAAAAAAAACCAAAACCCCCAAAACTAAAACAACAACAAAAAATCCAAACAAACTCCACCAGATTTCTTGGCCAAGTCTACAAAGCCATCCCTCATTCAGATTTAATTTTGGGGAAAACTGTTTCCTAGTAATATACATTGCAGTATGTATTTTCATCTTTAGGTTGGCTTTCTGTGCATTGTTTTGTTGTTTCTAAAAACATACATGTTTCCATGCAGCTATAGGAAAATGGGCATAAATTTACTTTTTCTGCCAATATTGGCTTGACTGTGATACATCTCAGTATCAGAAGAGTGGTACCTGCATCTTTTCATTGTTCTAGCCTGATAGTGATGATTTTGGGAGCTCTTCAGGTTTTGTCATTAACTTGAGAGCAAGTTAAAAAGGCAGAAATGTGCGTATACAACCAAAGAAAAACATCTATGTTTTGGGAGTCAGTGCTCTTTCTCTATTCATGTGAGCTTCTGTTTGGCTCCCATCTCTCTCAGAAGTGATATTGCCTTTTCTGTTACTTCCACCTTTGAATTTATGGTTGGGAATATTCTTTTCCTAAGCTGAAAACCTTTCTAATCAGAACTTCTGAACCCTGCCTGCAGGTTTCCCTTACAGTGATGTTATTGGTGTGATGCCATGGACATTTAAAAACTAAGCTGGCATTGGAAATTACTTCTTGAGTGGGTAGCGAGTATTGGGTTTTGCTGTTTGTGTATTTTGCAAATCACCACCAACTGCTTCCTATCATTGAATTTCCCCTGTGGGTGAGAAGACTTTAGTTAAAGTAGCTACAACAACAACGTTGTGTGTAGATACCATGAGGGTATTTAATGTCCAAGGGAAGTGCTGCTCCAGCCTGAGAGCAGGTGCACATTCAACAACACCTGTGTTTACAGAAGACTGTATTCGTGGGCACCAAGTCTCTTGATCACTGACCTTTATCTTTTTCCCTGTGCACAGGAAGTCGAGTCTTATTTGAGCAAGACTTTATTCACTTAACCAGTGCTCATTTAGGCAGACTAAGAATGCAGGGAATTACATATGGTTGCTCATTAATGTTGCTTTAGAAATAGCATTTGCAGTGCCAACAGTCCTTTCAACTTTATCTTACTCTATGCTATATGTGAGTACGTACAGTATGAAGAAGACTCAAGTTTTCATGCCATTTAAAAAAAAGTGTGATTTTTTTTTTTTGGCCTACTGCTGCTTCTAATTTCTTTACAGAGTTTAATCTTTGTCTAAAAAAATATTGTCATTGCTAACACTTCTCTGTGGTTTGGAGTTAAACTGCTGTGTTTTGGTAACTCCAAACACATCTTGGAATCAGATGTAGATTGACGTTCTCATACTTTAGGAGTTATAAATGCATGAACCCTCCTTGACTGTAGAAAAAGAAGGGTTTGGGAAAACACCTGGAGCTTTCAATGTGCTTTTTAGCTTAGATGCTGTCTTTCATACTGGCTAATATAGGCAGGCTTTAACATGGATAACTTCAACAAAAGAGTGCTTCAAACAGTGACCAGGTAGAGGAGAGCCGAGCAACTACTCTGATGTTCTAAAATGCAGATTGAAAACCTTCAGCCTTTTGCTTTCTGTGTTGAACTGACATTCAAGAATGCATTTCTAACAGCAAATGACAAAATATTCTGATTTTTCTTAATCCTTTGCAGCCCACATTGTTACTTGGCCCAAAGGCCATGTGTTTGAAATCTCTCTCTTAAGGTCAGCATACCCTTTACTTAGACTTTGCACTATGTGCCAGGGCACTGAAGTGGGACCGTGGTTTCTGTAAAAATTAAAGCAAGCCAATGAATTGTAATTTACTGTATTTCATCCCACCTCAGAAGGCATAAGTGTAAAGTGTGATTTTTAATTAACAAGCACATTGTCCCAGTGCTTTGACTTGGAAAATTACATATCAGTATCTAGACAGTTTAGCAGACCATTCATTTCTTCCTCTAAGCCGTAAATAATATGCTTCGCCTTTCCAGGAGCTGTTTCTGCTTGGTTTTAGCGGTCATAGGTACATATGAAGTATTAATGATCAAGGTAAAATAAATGAAGAATGGTCATTGCATATGATTGTCATTTGCTAAACAAAACAAAAAACCAGACCCTTTCCATCCCTGTATCTCCTTTACTTCATCACGTCATGCTTGTCATGATATCCAGCAAGAGTTTTGCCTACTAACCTTGAAATGTATCTCTGTGTTTATTGTCAGGACCTTGCTGGCAAATTGAGCTTGACAATGCTATGGTGAAGCCAGGGGGAAGCGGGGTGACCTGGGACACTGGGTTCTGCTAAAACCTTTCAAGGTCTGTAGAGTGCCTTTTCCTTTCCAATGAATCAAATTACCAACTGGGCAGCTAGTTCGCTTAGCTAATCATTAATGTGCAACCTGTGAGTTATGGAGTTTGTAACCCTTTCTATTGCTAATTAATTTTTGTGTGCTAAAATACTCTTTCCTCTGATTCTGTGAGAGCTTCTAAAGGAGGGAAGCGCACTGAAACCTGGCCCAGGTTGTCCCACTGGGGCATTGCCTACTCTTTGACCAGAGCCCTGCTGTCACCTTGGGTTGGAGGAAACCAGTTCTGCCGGCACCCTCTCGTGGCCAGCAAATTTGGGGACCGTCCCCACGGTAGGTGCAGTTGGTGGGCAGCCCTTTGCAGCCCTGAGGGTTAGGTAGCTGCCCTGCCCTGAGCACTCTGGGCCCCTGTGGGGCTGGGTGTGTGGGGTGAGATGCTGTGCCGTGCCTTTCACTTGGGATGTTTTTCAGCTGGTATAATGCCTTTCTCCTTATGCTGAAAAGTGCACGTCTAGTAAGTTTGATTCATATGTAGCACTGTCATTCTGGTTGCTTTAACGGACATGTAGCCTTTAGCTATCTTGTACCAGTTAGAGCAGGGCCAGGTAGGTGCCAGCTGATGTTCATCTCTATTGCTTTTTCACACTGCTTGTCTCCTCTACACTTAGTAGTGCACAGGGTCACCATGGGTTTGCGAGTAGATCTTATCTCATGTTTTCTCAGCACAACAATGGAACAAATTTGAAAGGATTACCTTTGGGACTGTCTTGTCTCAGCCAGCCTCTAAGTCAGGTTTCAGACCTGGTGTCACTCTCCTTAGCGTGCAGAGGGGCTGTCAGAACCCTTCCCCATGTGTCCAGCCTCAAGTAATGTTGCTTTGGTTTCACAGCCTTTCCCCTCTGAAATCAGTGTGAGCAGAGGCATCCCTGTGGGCTAGCTGTCTCTCTCTCACTCACACACACATACCATCCTGTTTTACTTCCCCAAAAGATGAAGAAATGCATGTATGGTACAAGATTTTTGCTTTGTACCTAGTTAGAACAAAGATGTTTCTTATTTCATGATGATAGGGTGAGTACGAACTCCCATTTCCTAAGCCACTGAGGGCAGCTGCGTGTCTGTCACTAGGAAGGAGTTTTTCTGCAGCCCTTTTCAATAGATTGAGGGAAGGAAGTTGCATACCTGCTGGATGTGGCTGGAAAGGGATGCTATTTAAAATGCAGTCGCTTTCCCAGTTTTGAACAAGTCCAACTAAGATGCTATGGGATAGGGGAATTGTTGGTAAAGTGCATATATGGTCAGAAAATGACTGTGTACAAATGCTATCATCCTTCTCCAGAGATCCAAAATCTGTCTCTCTTGCAAGATAGATCTGCTTTCCTTAGTTCAAAAATAAATGTTGATGACTTTTTACTTTTATTGGCTCTATAGCAGTATGAGAAAGGAACTGGATTCTATTCTGGTTTGTTGATCGTAAACAAAATTGTTAATTGCTTTCTAGCGTGAGCCAGAGAGAGTGCAGCATGACTTCAGGTCAGGCTCCAGGTGTGGTTTGTAAAGCAGACTGTTAGAACAACTTGTTTTCTAAATATTTGGGGGTTGGTTTGTTTTTAACTTGCAGATTAAGAAAATGTACTTTGGAGTCATTGTAACACCGAATTTCATTGTGTCAATTCTGCCAGACCACTTTTTATCCTATACTTGCATTACTAGGTCTTACTTCTTTCATGGAGGTTTTGGAATATTTCTGCCAGTTAGCAGCATCTTAAATTCTTCCACTCGCAGAGCTCTTTAGAATAAAGTGGTATCTACTACTTAAATAGCAATTTGCATCTTGAGAGGATTTTGAAGTTCTCCTTTAATGCTTCTTTCCCGTAGGGAAACGACAATGTGCATGTTTTTAAGATGAAAGCTGAGAGTGTGTTAAGTAACTTATTCTGGGCACACAAGGAATTGGTGCCATTTAATTTCAGAGTGAATGAGTTGAACATGTAATTAACTTTCAACTCTAAACATATGAACGATTGGAAATTAATTGTAAAAAAAGAACAAACTGCAGTGTGGTTAATCTGCCTGAGTCAATCAGTACTTTGTAAAATGTGCCTGGGAGGAGAGACTGACTCTTGGTCCTGAGTCCAGGCTTCTAGACGATGGCTCCATAATGTAACGTTGAAATTGGCAAGCATATTTGCCTTTGGACATCAGCACACTAACTTAAATGAAGTAAAAGTAGCTATCTCTTTTCAGTCTAGGTTTTCCATAAAATGTAGGGCACGATGTAAATGACAGAGGGTTTTGTTTTTAATGTAAAGTCAACAGTAGAACTGTAACAGCAACGCAGCAAAATCAAGGGATGCAGGGTCATGATGCAGTTCAGTGTAAAGAAGGGACTACACTTCCTGGTTGTTTTCTAGGAGCAGTAATTTAATGGTTCAGAATGGTGCAAGTTATATCATGTCCAGTTTGTGTTTTTTAGTAGCCTTTTTCTTACCTAGACTTCAAGTTAATTAAAAAGATGAATGGTTGAAAAAAATTAAAACAAGCCCTGATTTCTTTTAAGGTGATGAATGAATTAAGAATGAAATTTAAATCAGGCTGGAGAGCATATCATGAGGTGGACATAATTTTGAGAAAGTTTCCTAAAAACTCCTGATGTTGTTGGGGTGTGTATGGTGCAGATGGTTAATAAGAAGAAAGGTCAGATTTTAGGATCAGGTAAATTTATATGGTGTTTGGTGTTGATCTCTCAAATAATATTAGCCAGTATGCCCAGCTGGAGAATATTGTACATATAGTCATACTTAAAGTGTACTGAGAAACCTGACATCTAAACATTAGAGCTTCTTATAATCTGGTGCATAGCTACAGTGAAATAATATAAATACTGGAAGTCTTCCACAAAGGAAAAAGTGTAATGAGACTAATCAAGTTAGTTAATCTATGTAATAATGAATTTCAAAATTAGAGAAAGTTCATGTTTGTTGGAAATAAATAAATGCACTTGAATACATGTTATCTGAAAATATTATCTTGTATATTCTCTTTAGGTTATATTTTTCTTTGTCAAGGTGAGATTCTACTCCATAGTAAAGTAGGTGTCTTAGAAATCAGGTTGTTTCAGAGATTTCAGTGGCATCGGTCGTGGAGGAGAATATCATTTCATAGGGGTATGACTCATAAAATCTGAGAGCCTGGTGGCTGGCTTTCGAGTACTTTCCTGCATAGATCCTCAAAGGATTTATGAGAAATACTTACATTCCAGTTGTTGACAGTATCGTGCTTGCCTTATTTATTGGCCCTGTCATCTCTGTGCTTTTGGAAATATCGCCTCTAATTGTTCTCAATAATTGCAGCAACACCTGCTGGCAAACCTAGACCTGATATACTGGAAGGTTTTCCATGGCTGACATCAGCCAACAAATCATTTGTGTCCTTAGCAGATGTTTTTCATTTCTTTTTCAGGAGGGATGTACTTAGATCTATTCTTACTTTAGTAAAGGCCAATCACCTCTTTCGGGCTGTTTACCATCAGCAAATGTATCGATGGTTACTGGCACCAAACTTATATGGATGTTTTTTATCCTCAATGTTGATGTATTTTGTGCTTTATGAATTCACTTCATGTTTTCTGTTCTTCTGTTTTGCAGAAGTTTGACATTTCATGTATTTAACCTTCTAATGAAAAGATTTAAAAAGGAAAAAGAAAGATTAAAGAAAGAAACAAGTATGTCCTCTACATTGTCTGCACTTAGATTATAGGCCAACCTGATGGTGTTGGCTCTGGGTTTTGGTCTTACTCTATTACCATCTTTTGCTTCGATTTGCTTTTAACATCCAGAGCTCTTGGTTCTTTGCCTGTTCACCTTTGTATAGTTTTACAAATTTCTGATTGCTTCCTCACTGTTCCTTTATAAGTTTTTTTATTTATTTTTATGCCATATGCCACAAAGGCTTTAGTTCTCATTAAAATAAAACAAACAAACAAAAACCCCAATAAAATGACATATATGCAAATGAATGGCCCTACAACAGAAAACAGTAACCCCCCAAACTATACATTGTTAATAATATGTACTTCAAATCTTTTTGTTCTTGGGGTGATGTGTCATCTAAGTAGGAGAAAATAATATTTATTTCTTTTGACAGTATGGACTTGAATAAGTAAAAAATTCCACATTACTTGGGACTTTATAAGTTTGAGTTTTGGTTCATTGCTCTTTGATAGGGTAGCTATAATAGTTTGCTCACGCCAGAATGATATCTCATCAGTGTACAACATGGACGTATACGTAAAATTGCTTCTAAAGATTTCAGACTGGACCATGATAAACAGCAGTAATGTCTTCTTTTTCTCCTTCCCTCTTCTGTTAAAAAAATTACTCCCTCCTCCTAAAAAAAACACACTCAAAAGCAGACTTCAGCTATCACAGGATAATCCCAGAAAGGCCAAGCAAGCCCTACTGCTTTATTAAATACAGGAAGAAAAATAGTGTTCTCTTTCTCAGTCTTTCTGTAGCACTGGAAGAATACTAAAACCAGTACACTGTCCTTGTGTCGCATGTTTTGCTGGACACCTTTATAAAATACTAAATTTCTAAGTCTTGGGCAGGGGCTCTTACTTCCCTGTGGGTGTATCTCCTGCTGTCAGCGAGGCTATTCAGAGCTCACAGTTCCTATGTTCTTTCTAGTGCCAGAAGTCCTTTTTGCTTCTTTCTCTTAGACTAGTTGTTACTGTTTTGTACTGTGCAATGGATATTCTTTCTCTTAATGAAAAACCTCTTAAAGCTATTTATTTTTCATGCATAAGAGCTTTGTTCATCAGTTAGATGTGCTTTGTACATGACTTTATTTTGTACAGGGGTGTTAATCCTCTGCCTTGGAATAGAGATGTAGATAAGTAAATGAAGGTGTTTCAGTGACCCAAACTATATTATAGTAGTAAAGCATAAGTGTATTTGTCCTGTTAGCTTATGTACTTGATAATGGCCTTCCTCTGGTTCTGCTTAACTAAACTGACAATTTTGTCCTGTGATTTTTGAAGCAATGTGGCTGTCTGTTCTGTATGTTCCTTGACTCAAAATAAATTCTATTTCAGTTTGAGGGAAGAACCACTTCTGTTATGCTCAGGTCTCATCCTAATCAAGAGTTAAATTTATATTCATATGATGCCTTATGCCAATATATTCCTTAATATGGTATAGTTTCAGCATGAACATATCAAGTTGTAGCTAAGTAAATTACACACTCGTCCCTCCCCACCCGTTCCTCAGTGGTAAGGTACTAAGATGTTTGCATTGATACAGTTAACGTTTACAGCCATTCTTTCTTTTGGAAGGTTCCAGTTATAATCATCTCCAGGCTCCAATTTGTGCCATACATGGCCATGTATGTGTTTTTTTGTACCCATTCCAACCACCTGGGTCCCATTACTCCCATTTGGTTCCCATTGCACTGACTTCCTGTCTGTATTACAGGATTTATTTTAATTTTTGAGTATTTAACATAAAAGGTCTTGTATGGTTCGTATGTGCAAAAAAGTTCCCTATCCTACAATCCAAAAGGTTTGTTAGCTTCTGGATAGTCCTACTTATTCATTGTAGTATCGGTCCATAGGAAGACAGTATCAAAGCGTAAGAATGTCTCATTAGATTTCCTTCACAGAGCAAAGACTATTTTTAAAATCACCATAACCCTGATTCTTACAGAGTCATAGAAAAATGCTCAGAGATCTCCAAGGGTCAGCTGACCTATGTCCCTATCCCAAGGCAGGTTCCTTATATACTTAAGCAGGTCTAGAGAGACACTTTTCTGATGGATATTCTGTCATCTTTAATGGTGTCTCTAGACCACAAGCTATGCAAAAAGAATTTTTTTGTTGTGCAGCAATGCCTGATACTGAAGCTAAATATGCTGTTCTCTTTCTCACTGGGAATTCATTGGAATTTATGGGATGCTTTTTTTCATTTCCTCAAGCATTATTTTTTGCTTTTCAAAATAGACATATATACCTATATATACACACATACATATATAAATTACACTACGACATATTTCATAGCTTAAATGCTTGTGGACAGGAATAATTTATGACTTGTAAGCAAGGACAATGGTGGTGCTCTTCAAAACATGCAAAGAGCCTTAGACCTATGTACATATTTTTAATGCAATATATAAAGACAGAGGAAGATTTGGTCAAGACAGTAGAGTTCTTTTTCTTTCTATCAGTTAGAATTTTTAATTACATATTAGTCCAGCAAGTGAACAGAATCTAGCTCCCTTGGCAAAGTAGGAGGTAGATAGTATCAGTGGCAAATGTGCTCATTCCTCCTCTACTTTTCTTCCCAGACTACTGCTTTCAACCCCACCCTTATTTTCTTTCCAAAAAACAGAATCTACACATCAGATGCACTAAATAATGTATGCATAGACCGTCCAGTCTGAATTAGAGATTTTGTATGGCACTCAGAGGTGTTTTTTCCAGGTTCCTGGAGGATACACTCACGTGTTGGAAGTTGGAGCACCCCAGCAGAAACAGGGCCAAAATGCTACTCCATGCCAGCTCCCCTATCATTTCAAACAGCAATATCGAATCACTCTATTCCTGTCTCAGAAGATTGTGGAGGGGTTACACAGTGACTGAGTAATTTCAATACTTTTCCCTGTGTAAATGAAAGCTAGACAGGGATTCATTTCCTAGTCTAGAGGCAAGTCCTTAGGCTATTTGGATGTATTTGTCTCTATTGTATGCCTGTTGCGGTCAAGAAAGCAAAGGAGAAGTATGGGTCTTTCCTTCCGTAAACTGAAATGGCACATACGTAAAATGCTCTGCCATAAATACTAGAATTCTGTGAATTTTTAACTTGGTTGGAAGGTGAAAACACAAAGGCACAGCTGAAAATGCTAGCTGATTAGTCTTGTGTATAAAATCTATTTAAGAGGCAATAGCAAAGTTCTGTATAAAAATTAATTAGAACATAGCACTGTCAGTTGTGATCAAAGACCATACATTTATTGTGAAATATACGGTTGCTGGAGACAATTCATTCTTAATTTATTAGATTCCATAAATTGTTTTCTGATAGGTTAGGAACAGAGATATATCAAGCTTATTCACATAATACTGGCTCTGGTAACCAGCTAAGTGAATTACAGTTTTGAAGTATATGCTCACCCTTTAATAGTAGTGGACATCAGCAAACTACTTGGAAGTAGTACTAGTGTGTTTTCATGATTACAAAAGCACTTTATAGCATTGAAGAACATGTTGATATTAGCAAAATAAAGCCCCATGCTACCCCTGTGAGGAGTGAGGGAGAAACTCTTTCTGTTACGAAGTCTAGTGGGTTTTCTGAGATGCAGATTTGAAAACGTGGGTTCTTGTGTTATTAAGGATCTCAGGTGCCTGCATCCAAGGTGTTTTCAGGTTCTTGAAACATGTATTTAAATTTACAATGGAGTTTTTCTGCATTGGTATTTTCCATGTTGTCTCTTTTTTTTTTTTTTTTTTTTTTTTTTTAAGGCCAGGGACAAACCAAATCTATCCCATTCAGAGCACAACCACCCCTCTACCCAGCTGGTTCAACCTTCACAGTTGCATCTGTAAGGCCTTGATTATCTCTTGCTTTGTAGTGTTGGTTCATGGAGTACAGTTAAAATGTCTAGAAGTCAACTTTGCTCATTTTTTTCCTTATTTATTTCTGCTTTTCCTCCATAATGTGATACATGCTGTGCTGAAGTCAAGGAAGATGCAAAAATTACAGTGTATATAGAATTAAAAATACAGGATCAGGCTGATCAGTTCAAGTTACAGGCATAGGTGCTGCAGGAATATGGGGATGAGGGGAGGAAAGTGAGCAGTGTTCTCAGATTTGCTTCTATGCTCTTCTCTCAACATAACTAGACCTTTTAGTTTGAACCTGTGCTCATTTCTTCCCTGTGCACACTGGGTTCCCTAACAAATAATTGTCTGGCATTGCTGTGGAAACCAAAAATATTTACGTTATGTAAAAAAGCAACCTGCATGGTTTTAGCCTTTTTCTGTGTCCTAGTGTTATTAATTTCTAGTACAATCCTTTGTGTATGTCGAAGTGAAAGTAGAACAAGATATTTTTAATTCAGAAGAACGCTAACACATTCTCTCAGTAGAGACCTGATGGCTGAAGGATGGAGAGAGTGTATATATTCTCAGAACTGCGTTTGGATATTCAGTACAGGATATATGCCAAACTCTTCAGGAAAGCAGCAGGATATTTTTGTTTTAAGATTATTCTGATATCTCGGGGGTTTTTTAATGCTGTTTGAAATATCTGGTAGCAGCTTAAATATAATACACTCGCTCTTCTGTCTCTGATTTAGAAAAGGAATTAGTTTCTAAAAAAGAAACTGTCTTTTGGGGATGGCCAGGTGTGCACATCTAAATCCTGTGCAAGGTTGCACAGCATCAGACTTTTGTTTTCTGAATAAATACGCTATTGTAAATCAGCAGGCATGAAGCCAAGTTATAATAGAAGAATTTATTATAATTTAATGTAGTTGGTGGATAGAATGGATAGATTGTAATTGAAGCTAAGTGAATAATTCCAGTAAATAATTTATTCAATGAATTTATCCTATTTTTCTGCTCAGAGATTGTTTTTACTCCCCCCTTACCCCTTCCTCCCCGTCTTTTACAGCCCTTGGGTTTTTTCTGTCTGACCAAAAGGGTGAGGGCTCTTTTTGTTTCCTTGTGTGCTGGGCTGTGCTGGCCACCATGGCAGTGTTGCCGTTTTGTGCCCCTGTGTCCCCAGGTGTGTACAGCTGGGAGCCCATGCTTGGGCAAAGTATGCTGAAGTTGGTGGGGCTCCGTGTGGGACATGACCACCATGAGAGCAGTGCTTGTAGACGTCTCGGTCTGGCTGTGAGCACTGGTGCCAGCAAAAGCAGGTCTTGCCACTGCAAACATCCTCTCTGTGCCTAGGGACTCCCAGCACTGCAGCGGGCATCGCTTCAAGGCAAGAATTGCTTAGCTATGTCACGAGTTTGAGCTCCGTTCTCTGGGTTCACAGTTGAGTAGGACCAACTCAACAAAGACCTACTCAGGACAGTTAACAAGGGACTTTCCAGAGGATGAGAATCATGTTTCACTTCGGTCATCAGCATCTTCAGTTTGGTTTTTGTATGTATGTGTGTGGGTTTCTTGGGTTTGTTTTTTTGGGGCTTCAGGGAGAGAGTAAAAATATTTGCACCATACAAACCCCTTCCAAAAAAATGTCTCCAGTCCAAGGAATTTGTTTAGTGAGTAGGAGCTGTGCTGTTGGGCTGTAAGCCTTGTGAGGTTTTGTTTCTATTACTGTATATGCTAGCATCCTGCCCGCCAATCAGGCTGGCCAGCATGCCAAGTCCTTGCCCATATTCTGTCTTGTACTAGATTTTCTTCTAGTTTTTCTTTCAGCTTTTACAACAGTGTTTCTGGACTTCAGGTGCTTTAATCAAGCTTTGTCTCTCCTCAGCAGCCCATCCCTTCCCCATGAGGAACAAAGACTATTAGATGCCTACACATTCAAGTGTTCTTTTATTTCTCAGTTCCCTCGAAGGCCTAGCTAGTCCTTTGCACTTCATGTAACAATATATGCAGATCTTTTGTTACGTTTCCTCTCCTTACTGCTTTGAGTAGTAAGAGAGTCTCATGTCACAAGAATCAATGTTCCTATTTGGTATTTTAAGTAGGACCCACTAAAACAAATTGAGCTGCTAACATCTCATACCTATTATTATTCCAGATGGGTTGCAAACTTTAGCAGACGTCACTTCATCGGGATTATGACCCTCAGAACTTCCTTAGTGCTCAAGAAAATGGAGAACAGGCTGAGACAACAGTTGTCCAGTAGCAAGAACTTTGTGGTGTTTGATTTTTGAAGCTCTGAGCCATCAGGTTGGGATACAGAAATTAAACCTTTAGTGTAGCAGAGGATCCAAAATTAATTGCTCATGCCATGTGCTCTTCCCTACCATCTGTGGGAGCACCAGATTTACATACAGTGGTGAGCAGGTCCTACCGTGGTTATAAATTTGCAAAGTTTGTCCCTGCAGTTCCTAAATCAAAAGTTTCAGATTTTAGTATTATCATTCTGTTGTTAGAGATTATCCATCTTTTCTGTGCTGCTGTGTATCAGACTTCATCACGGCATAAAATTAGGTAACAGGTTTAATTTCTTAATGAGGCTTGTAAATTTCTTTTTTACAAAAGTGAGATTGTTTGTTTTTAGATAGTTCATGTACTCTTCAGTGTCTCTGTTCCTCTTGAACAACTTCAAAACATTTGAGTTTGATATTAATTTAGAAAAGCAAATTATTTTAATACTAGAATGTATGAACAATAGTCTGATCTGTTCAGCAGTCTGCTATATTTTTTCATTGATTTCTATATTAATATTGGAGCAAAGACAGTAATTTCTGGTGCTTTTGCAGCTGTGAAAACATGCCTATTGCAAAAAGAGACTAAACTGTACCAAAGGACTCACTGTTCCAGCAATATTTAATACTTCATTGTAGGTCCACTGTTTTAAACATCTGTCCCTCATTTAGTGTATTTTTAATACAGAAATTTTAGTGTGGGCAAAAATGTATGTTTATAGTGAGATGCTTTCTCTGCTACTGAGAAAAAAAGCAACTTAGGATTCTGTGAGAAAAAAAAAAATCATGATTTATAGGATTTGGGTCATTTGCCTTAAACTTCCATAAAATAGTAAGTCATTTTTATTGAAACGAACACATTTCTAAGAACATGAAGGTGACCGATCAAGGAAGTTTCTGTGAAGTAAATATGGAAGCTGGAAAAGGAAAATTACTATGGATCCCCCTATTCTGCTGCACATTGTGCACAAAACGGAAATCATTTGAGGTTTTTTGGGCTAATGTGAGTGGGTGCATCAGTTTCCTGCAGTTAAAAGGAAGAATTCAAAAATTATTTGTGTGTGACAGATATTGAGGTTATGGCCACCTGATATGATTACTGGTGTTCTGCAGACATTATAGAATTGTTCAGCTGGAAGGGACCTCAGGAAGTCATCTAAACCCATATAAAGCACATCTTCATATGGTGTGCAATGAGTACATTGGAAAGAAGTGCCGGAGTCTTGTTGTGAGTTATGGTCCATCAGCTTGCTTAGGGACTGGCTACAGATGAGAGCACTGTGTGTACAGTGTGACTGTTCAACACTAGTGTAATTTCCATTATTGTCTTCTGGAAGAACACTTAAGTGAGTGGATCTTCACAGCTTTTTATGCATGCAAAAATTAGACAATCCTTGTGCTATCTTGGCTGATATGTATTACTATGAGTATGTAACTCTTCTGTAGTGTTGAATATTGAAGAGATCATATACAATAGTCATTTTTTAATTGTTTTTGATGTTAAACTTACAGACTTACACAGCATCCGCATGTAACATTCTTACAGTACATTAAACAAGTCCACACAAAGGTGGGAGAAAACACAGGGGCTATGTAGTAATTTAAATTTCAAAATCCATAGGAAGTGTCCATACCCCTCTCATTTAAGTATTTATCAGAAATGTGATGCAGATGAATTCCTCCCTTCCACATATATGAGACTGCCTGACTTATTTATGAGAAGAGGACTCACATTTTCATCTGTAACATCACAAAGAGGAATACCATTAACTCTTTGTCCTGCAGTAACAGTGCTTGGGCCCTAATCAGCTTGTTCAGATGCTGTTTTCCTAGATCAGCCTGCTAGAGTTAGCCTGTGGGTGAAGATGTTTTTTCCTGCAAGGTGGAAAAATAAATACTAGATTTGCTGTTTTCATTTGTAAAATGAAGAGGTCAGAAAGGGAACTGTGTGTGTTGAGACTCAAGTGTTTAACAGTGAGAATCAATGACATCTTAATTACTAGGAAAGATGTTATAGGCCTGTTTGTTGTAGGAAGAGTGCTTGAAATCATATCCACAGATACATTTAATACAGCTTCAATTTGTTCTTGTCTTACATCTCAGTCTAATTTGTTGACAGGAATTTATACTCTGTCTTAGGTGAAGGAACTGTCTGAAGGAAAATCATTTGGCTCATTAACACTGCCTCAGCTATACCTTCCTTTGCTTACTTTGTACAGGCATATTGCTGCCTCTGAAAGTGGACTGATGAAAAAGGGCTAAACTGGGAACCTTTAAAACCCAGGCAAAATGCTCTCCTTTGCCTACAAAATGTTTCTTAGTTGTATATGATTCCTGTTGCTGCATTGGCAGGATTTTTTTCAACATAACAGAGCAGAAGAAGGAAATCTGTCTCAATTTATATCCAGACAGCAAATATGTTTAGGGTTTTGTTTGGTTTTTGTTTGAAGAAAATATTTTTTCCCTTTGTACAGGTACATGATGTCAATGTGAACTGTGGGAATGCATCTTGTATATTTTACGAAGTTTTTTTTAAAGCAGATGTACTGTTACAGCTTTCAGTAATGTGGTATGTGGATTAAAATTGTGCCCTTTTTAGTGATGTACCTACCTTCAGAACATTCAAGTTAAAAAATAAAACCATTCAGCAATACACCTGATGTACTAGAAAAGGAATCTGGGATATGTCCCTCTTTTCCAAAAGTGTTTTGCAAAGAGTCATACAAGTGTTGGCAGGCTTCATATTTCAGTGGAAAGCCGTGTGGTTCATTTTGCTCTCAGAGTTAATGCTTCACACAAACAAGGGATTGTAAATTGAGAATCCGTTTCAATGAATACTACTGTGTTGGTTTATGAACAGGCTTAAGGTGAATTTATAATTATTTCAAATGAAGTAATTATTTTGTGAACAGTAGTTAATGAACTGTTCTGCATGGAATATATAAAAGAAGAAAGTCTGCAGGTGCAATGTATTTTAGAAGGTCTGTTGTCAGTTGAATCCACCAATCACTGAAAAAGATTGTAAAAAAAAAGGTATAGTTCACATAATTTGGAAAGACTTGAAATTAACTAAAAGTATGAGAAAAAGACATCTATTTTTTGTAATACGCCGGACATACTTTTGTTGGTCTAGAGCAGCACTCATACACAGGTAATAATGTTTAGAAATTTGTCAAAATATGTCAAAAACAGGGGAAAAAATCTGTCTTCTTTTGAATTTTAGACCATTTATGTATCCTCCACTAGGGTCTCGATTCAAAGAATAGATGGAGAATTAGTGTAACAGTGTGTCTCTGAAAATGGCCAGTGTGGGCACTTTCTTCTTCTAGGAACCGGGCTCACAAATCCTGAAGGAGACTCTGGAATCATCAGGATGTGGTCAGGACCAAAATCCCAGCTCAGGGAGGTGTATGCAGGCTTGGGGGACTGCTGAGGTAGGGATTGTGTCTGGCAGTTCCAATTACTGGCAATCTGGACCCCTCTGCTAGGCCTCCGTCCTCACAGGAGAGCCAGGATTAGGCCTGCAGCTGTACAGGCTTAGTGTCTAATTAAGAGAACCTGATTTTAATGAAGTTCTGTCCAGGGTTAAAACTCCATATGAAGCCAATTGAGAGATTCAGAGGTACTGACTTAGTTCAGACTGCCGTTTGGGTTCACCAAAAGCTTGTCAATGGTGCCCTTTTGTAAGGATATCAAGAGCAAATAAAAACTTTCTGAATTGTCTTTTCATGTAAAACTAGAGGGAAAAAATTCAGGTTTCCCATCCTATGCCAACATATGCATAGATAACTGGTTCATGTATTTGTTTCAAATATTATGGAAACATAATATCTGTAAAATATCCCACTACTAAGGGCCTTCTCCGTACCAGTCTCAGAAACATGTTTCAGTGGGTGCTTCCATGTGCCCATACTGCAAGATAACATTTGTGATGCAGCTCTGATGTAGTAAAAAGTGCTGATTTCGTAGGTGATTGTAAGTGACACGCGCTGTGTCAAATTTAGCTGCTCTTTGGAGGTAAAAATGGAAGCAGAGAAAATTAAGAGCCTTATATAATTAAATATCTTTGTGAACTGTTGCATTTTATATAATATGTTAGTTTTCAAAGATGAGGGCCAAAGCAAATGTTTGGAGTTGGCTCTTGTCGCTGTGGTGCAGCAGAGACTGACGTGCGTTTATGATTCCATCATGGACATTGGAAAAACCCCCCTCAGCATCGGGAGGAACGCACTTGGCGCCGAGTCAAATGTGCGGTGTGGAAGCATTCACCCAATTAGTGTTTTAACAGCTGCTTAAGGTTTGTTTCAATGGGAAGAAAATTACGGAGCACAATTTTATGTAATTAGTAGAGCATAAAACATGTGGTGTGTCTAATTAAATGTTTAAACTATTGACATTACGTAGCTACTGTTAAAGTAAATGAAGTGGAAAATCGTTATGATTTTTTCAGTTGTTAAATTACTGCACAATACACTCAAAGGCCCATTTGATAAGATGAACTCAATCCTGATGCAGAATGATGAGCACCAGGGCCTTTTCACACCCCACAGGTAGGTGGAGGTCTCACCAAGTTAACTGGTGGGACTGGTTGGTATTGTAGGGCTTTTCAAGCCCTGCCAGCATGTGCTCTGCTCGTCAGAGCACACCGTGTAAAATGCAAGCTTGTCTCGCTCCTTTGGTTCACAGCTCCTTTATCCAGAGGGTGACAAACTGCATTGTAGAGCTGAATCCCTCACTTTCTGATCCCAAGACAATAAAGCCATTGAATAAAGATCCAGCAAGCACTTGCAGAATAAGAGGAGTTTGGAGCTGCAAGTAAATTGGCTTTCAAAACCTGTCATATTTCACACGTTGCTGTTGTTGAAGTATTTTGCCTTTGTTTTGCAGTTCTCAAGATGGATACAGAAATGTAATTATGTATCATGTGACATCAGTTGTGAGATTAATTTAAATCAAGTTACACTACCTGGTGCTTCTATCCAAGCTTATAACATCCGTTCTCATTTTTATTTACATAAGTGTTGAACAATATTGACAGTGAAAAAGTTTTGAAATGATTTTTTTTCCCCATTTGAATCAATACAATGAAGCTGCTACTTAATGACATGCTTTGTCATGTACACTTTCTTTTCTATTTCAAATGCAATAAAGACAAAACAGCACAAAAGCAGGGAGCAATGTTTAATTCCAGCTGTGGCACTCAAATCCAGCAAGAACAACAGAACAGCGCTGAGTTTATGCTGGGATAACTGAGGGCTCACCCAGCCTTTTTCTATTGAGTGTTTATAGCTCTACGAGCTAAGTTTACCATTCTCTACCATACTTTTAGTAGCTGTCAATGTAACTGTAAAATGAGTATATGTGTAGTGGAGAGGTAAACATTTCCTATAAGAAATTATATTTCAGGGAAATAAATGGAAAGAACAAAACAACAAAAAACAAACAAATCACACACACACACCCCCCACTCCCCCTACAAAAAAACCCCAAACTACAGCCAGTCGCCTTTTTTGGTTCTTTGGGTTTTGCATTTGATTGTTCATTTGGGTTTTATGACCTTTAGGAAACCACGAAGTAGGGTTAAGCTGTGATTAGAAGTTTGCATAAAACATGCTAGCGCTGCCTCCTCCAGAAGGCATCAGATCACTCTTCAGCTGAGGTAGAGTTGAAAATGGCATTACTCAGTGTCTTTCCTCCAATAGCTGGAAAAGATACAGGAGATACAGAAATGCTGACTAATTCATCTTGATGACATAGCTGCAAACCCATAAATTGAGGTGAGGTGCAATTTTGAATTATGTAAAGTGCTAAGGCAGACTCCCCTCATGGACACTACAGTGCCTTTAGTGCAGCTCACACTGCATTGATGCAAATTGAGAAGTATGTGGAATGTTCTCATAGACTCTGAAAATAGATTTGTAGTTAGTCAGTGCTGCTGAGCCTTCCTAGGTCGTTTCTCAGTAAGCTGCTTACTCCTGGAGGCATCCTACCCAAGAGCTTGAAAGAAAAGAGGTTATCCTCCCTCTGTGTAAGAGGGAGGGAGAGAGAGAAGGGGCAAGTACATGTGAGCCAAGCTTACTTTCTACAAAACTAAAATTTTAACTGATTTCTGTCAACAACTGGAATTCTACTCAGGGACTCACTGTCTTAAAAGTTCTCTGGTATGGTGTGGAAAATGATCTACGTTTCCTGACATACCTCAAGAACAGTAAGAAGTCCGCCTTTTTCTTTGAGGAACCCTTTAAAATTTAAATGATATTACTAAGTGAATTTCTCAATGTGGTTTTTAAAATTACGCTGGTGACTTTAGGAGGAGCAGAAGTGGTCATCCTTCACAAGACCTTAAGAAACGTAGATCTGCAGAAGTCTGTTGTGTGTTTCCAGCGTGGGGCTTTTGGAAAGCTGCAGCAGAAGCATCAGGGCTACGTGTGAGGCTATGGGGCTTGAGCTGTGAGCTGAAGGAGTTAATTTTCAAGTTCACCATGAGCTGTGTTTACTGATCCTTTCTTATTCCTCTGTGATAATTGGCACCTCGGATTCTCTACTAATTAATTGGGTTGCAAGGGGCAGGTGGCGCCATTCTATTTTGATAATCCCTGTCAGCAATGTCTGTATAATCTCGTTGTTTAATTAAAATGAATTTGTAATAGGGGTGCATGAACTTGCGACGTTTTTTTTCCTTGTCTTCCTTTCTCTCTCCCTCCCCCTCCTCTCCCCCACTCTTGGCTTTGCTTTGCTTCAGTAGACCTTCACTGCTGGAGGGCAGTTCTGCAGTTGTGGCACCACCACAGTCCGCTGCTATTGTCACTCTCCAGTCTCTTTGGAAATGTCTTACCTCATTAACACTCCCCAAGCCATAAGCCATTTATTTTGAAACGCCTTCCTTTTTTTTTTTTTTTTAAACCACCAGCATATCTGTAAAGAGATTTCAAAATTTCTTCCTACTTTGCTTTAAAAATAGTTCAGAAGATGCATTGAGGATTAAAATTATTTTAGTTAAAACCAGAATATTTAACCATTGAAACACATTACTGTAACATTTTATCAGTTCATTGCTCATATATTTTTGTTGCCCTGACAAAAAAAACTAAAGCAAACAAAACCCACTGCCAAAAACATTGCCTAGCTTAACTCCAGTCCATTCAGGCAATATGAGCAAGGGTCAACTATTTTTAACATTTTCTCACTGAGGACAGGTTTCAGAATGGAGAGCTGGAAGTTTAGATTTCTGTTAAGACATACACAGTTTCAGTGTGTGTTTTATTATGATTATTGAAACTTGATCACACCAACTGCAAGTACAGAAGTGGATTGCAAAGTTCATCCTTGAGGAGGTTGTGCAGGTCTGAAGGTCCCGTCCTTCTCCAAGGGCCTCCCCGGTGTTTTGTCTAGCTCGTCTTCACATTCCAGAGCAGAGGACAGAAAGTTGCAGGAGCTGGAACAAAATACAGGGTTTGTTTTACAAACACTTTAAAGAGATAAGAAGATGAAGGATAGATACTGAAGCCTTCCTGTGCCATGGAGGACATTTCACATCATGGGCTCATCTCCTTCAGTGGCCTGAGAGCTCACTTTTGCTGGCTGTTGTTCAAGGAGAAAATTGTATTCTTTCTTCTTTTCTTCTTCTTTTTTTTTTCCCCTGTGCCTATACAGGAGGCATACTGGAGCCTAGCAGCAATAAGAATCTCAGTTTTGGATGAAGTTTAACTGCTAATAAGTTGCTAAAGCTATCCATCAAACTCTTCTAGTAGTGTGAACGCACACACTTGCCTAGAATCAAAAAGAAAAAAAATATGTTATGTAGTACTTGAATGACATTACCATCCCCTGTGTTCAAGATGGGGCAGGTCAGGAACTGACAGTGGCACTTATTGCTTCTTTCTATTTGTTTGAAAAGGGTGGCACAAAAGATCACTTCAGTGGCATCCATCTCAGCATTTCCACAGATCCCTAGGACTCTCCTGTTGCAGATATTTTTCCCTGTTACATTTGATGTGTTCACTTGTACTTTGTGTTGAAGCCACACATTCAGCTCATTTTCATGTGGTGTGTTTACTAGTGACACAGGTGGGAATATTGCTGTTGTATACCTCCAGAATTTGGGAATTGTCTGACGCCAGCCAGTGCAGCAATGTGGGGTGTGTTTCGCACCACCTTTCGTACGCATTCCTTTCCTGGGCTATATCCCTGAGGTCCTTCCTCCCCCTTATTAAAAAGCAGCTGGTGGCTCAGTGTGAGCAGTTAAGGTCAAGAACCTCCGTTGCCTGTTCATCGATCATCACACTCAAAAAGTCAGCTCACATGCAAGAGGCAAAGTCCTGAAGTTATAATGAGGAAAGTTTTAAAAAGTTCCATTTTGAAAGATTTTTTTTTTTTTTCAAAATAAATGACAGGGAATTACCATTTTCAATGGGAGATTGAAGGATAAGCAGGCAAACTTGTCAGCATCCCCCTGCAGTGCTCTGAGTGGATGCACAGAGCTGCCAGCATTAGTAACCTCATCATTAGCCTCCAATAATTGCTCTTTGTCTGATATTCTTAGTGTCCACACTCAAGTGATCAAATGAAAATTTCTGCTTTTGTGCAAGAAAGCAAAATGAAGTTTCTAGTTCTCCTCAAGCCAGAGAGGAGTTTGAAAACGTGATTTCCAAAAGCTTGAAGACTAGCACAAAAAAAAAAATATCAAGAAACCCTTGTGTTCAAATCATCCTTGTTTTAAGAGAGTATCTGAAGCTACAAATTGTGTTTTACTATTAAATGAGAATCACAGAATCACAAACGAACATTGAGCAAATGATTGCGGAGTGCTTTCACCTCTCCTGAAAATCCCAGCCTGCAAAGCTGTTGGCGCTTTTCCACATGTGTAGGCAGCAGCGTATAGCACTGTGGATCTTACTGCCACAGTCTTACGCTGTCCAGCTAATGTTTGCCCCTGTTGCAAAAAGGGTGCTGTGTGATGCCTACTGGGCAAGGGAGAGGATGTTTCAGTTCTGTTTCCTAGCATTTGATGGGCTTCACACTGAAAAGAACTTTTGCAACACAGCAAAAAACAATCCCCAAACTTTCTGGAACTGGAGATGCAGCAGCAGATTTGCCTGCATCAAGGAAATTGTTAAGATTTTTCTGCCATGAAGTTGTATCTTTGAGGTACAAGACTGTGCAGATATTTAAAACAGAAAAATGTATCAATGCACAGTGGCATTAAAGAAATCCCCAAACTAAAATCTTGAAAAGCTTAAAAGGTGCAGACTAATCTTTTCTCCAAAGTGTCACTGAGTGCAACAACAAGGGATCACCTCAGTAGCATCTAGTCCTTACATATGGTGTCTACTGCAAGTGTGACTACAGTGTATTTCCTTTTCCTGGTAATTAAGGGTAATTAAGATGCTATTGTGTAAAGTTCTGTCTGGGCCCCCCACTCTTCTACCTTATTAGTACTTTTCACGTGATACTGGTAGCCTTAAAGGTTTTGTGGAGCTCTGTTTGTTTGTGAGTCCAAATGAAAACATTGGGGGAGTTGAAACAACTTCTGAGACACATGAAGAACTCTTTTATTTAAGGAGTTAATGGAATGCCTGCTCTTCTGGTTTTAAGCAACAGATTCCCAGGCAATTTCATGGTTTCTTTACAAATATCTCCTCCTTGTGACTATTATGTGTATGTAGTGTTAATGGACTCACAATTCAAGTTATGATGCTGGGTTTATGAAACATGTATGTAATATACACAATATATGATGATGATGATGACTGATGTGACATTTCAGGCACCTCCATCCCTCCTGTTTTGAGAGTCTCAGGTTTAGTTGAGTCCTTTTGATTCTAGACTTACTTCTACATTGCCACAGGTGAATATGAACGTGTTTGCTCCTTATTACTCTGCAGAATAGTAGTGGAAACTACTAAAGTGCAGCATTTAATTTGTGAAAATCCACCTTTGAATGTGAATCATCATATCTGGTAATATCTGCCCGAGTTTTAATATGGCAAGACATGAGTACCTCCTAAAGTAATCCTTCTTCTCTGCTAAACATTAGCAATACCAGAATAGCAATTCAGTTGCAAAGACTCTCTTGCAGTCTTTGAAAGAATTGCATGAATGTTAGAAACTGAATAAAAGCTATTCATGCGACACAACATTAAATGCCTTCAGGGAACAAGGAATTCCATATCTGAAACCTGATTCTGTTCTTGCTCAGATTCCTGGAAATGGTAACTCCCAATTCTGTGCTTTATAGGTACTTGCAACAGAGAATCTGGCTTTGCTGAAATGAAAGCGAGAAGTTAATGCTGTCAGATGGTCCCATTTAATTGCACTGCTTAAATATTCCATGTAGTTTATGAATAATTAATTTTAAATTAAGGCTTGTGATGTACAAGGGTATGGTGAGAGTCATCCAGAACTTTTATTTGGATCAATTTCCCTCTCACGATCTAGAATGTGGGTATTGAGGAAATTCTCTTCTTCCCTGCCCCATAAAGTCAGCAGTTCAGAGGAAAAATTGTATCAAATAGATATTATATATAAGATTGGTATTTGAAAAAGTAATTGATAGGATACGAAAGTAGGAAAGACTTATACAGTTGTATGGGGAAGGCACAGAAGTAGCTACATGAAAAACTCTACAAATCATTTTAGAACAATAAAAAAGATAATTTCTCCATTGAGAAATGAGTCTCCTAAAGTCTTAGTAGGTATTGAAACTGTTCAAGGTCTTGTAGCGTAGTTGCCTTCCGTTTATCATTAGTTGCTTCAGTAGTGTTTTTGTCTTCAAGATAGCAGCCTTATGGCTCTATTTATCAAGAATTAAAATAAAGACAAAAAAGTTACTGAACTAGTTAGGATGCTGAATCATGTAACGTACAAATTTTTGAACAAGTACTACCTGATTTGGATTTGTTTGGCTCACAGAGGAAGGAGAGCCTCCTAAACTGTCAAGGATTTAAATCCAAATTCTCAGGCGTACATCAGTTTTATCCGAGGAGCTATTTAGCTTTTTTTTTTTCTTTCCCATGCGACATGCAAGCTGTCAGCTCCTGGATGTAAACCGGTAATTATTTTGCTGTAGTAAAATCTTTAAACATTATAGTGACTGTTCCTTTATACTTTGTATTTTTAAATAGTGCTTTTTAAAAGGTAAACAGTTGCCTCTAAAAAGCCATGGAAATAACATCTTGATTTAGTAACAGTTCTGAGAAATAGCGCTTCTTCAGTGTGCCTGAATTTAACAAGTTGGATAAATATCTTTTTTTTTTTTTTTAAAGAAATGAGTGTTAGTTTTTTTTCTGGGAGCCTATTGTATATATTTGGGTTGTTGTAGGATTATTGCCTCTTCAATATTTGGCCAGGAATTGAGGTTACAGCCACTCTGACAGCTGAGAGGGACCACACTTGGCCAGTGGGTGTCTTGCATTTTGCACCCACACACTGTGGCACAGCCTCTTAGGGCCTTTCTCATGCTCTTCAATGGGGCACGTCTCTCTTCTCTGGCCAGCTCTTTCTGTTGCATTTGAGATTACTTACTATTTGCCTCTAGGTTTGAGACCATATCTGCATCCCAGACACATACATAAAGTACCATCTCACTCTATATATTTTAGTCATCAACCCTAAAGCAAAATAGCACCAGCAGTATAATGCACTTTTAGTTATCAGAGAAGGACTATAGTATATGCTTTCAAGTAGCGTCTTAAGAATTATCAAAGAATTACAATAATCCCCTATAAATTTGCATTTAGTATATCCAGAGAGCTATGTTTCATTATGTCAGCATTCAGACTTGTGTTATAAACTAGTGCAAGCTTATAGGCGTGAAGGAAGCAAGTAGTACCACTTCTTGTATAGCCTGTGTCCTAGCAGAGTTAGAGGGCTTTTCAACCCAAGATGAATGATAAATACCCCATTGAGATCCCTCTTTACAAAGCTGCTTGGGAGTATGATTGAATAGTTCTTGAGAACAAGAAAGAAAAGATGGGACTAACCCGTTCATGTAGTGTTACTTCAGCTGCTGAATAGGCTTGTAGTTGCTGCCTCATCTATCAGGGGAAAATCCCTTGCAGAGGTTTTAAAGAGATCGTAATCAGCCGTAAGGTGATATGTTAAAAGGACTGCCCAACCTACCCATAGAAATGGAGACAGAAAATGCAGATGGCACAGCTACTGTATTGATTTGTTTTTCCTGGAATTACAAACCTATTCTTCACTTAAAATTAGTGATCAGCAGGGCCTGAGTCACTCAGTTTGTGATGTAAACTGCACTTTTCTCTCTCCCAAGGGCCGTGTGGGTGTGGGCAGGCCGGATGCACCACACTGGTGCACTGTAGTCCCTTCCTTGGCACCTTCTCTTCTGAGGGCTCTCAGAAAGACCTGCATCTGTCCTCTTGCTGAAGACAGAATTCCCTCGTCGTGGTACAGAGGAACTGGTTGCAAGAATAACATGCCTTTTAGGTGTCTCCACATGAAGGTGATATGTGTTGTGGCCAAAAAACGCACTAGCATCTCTGTTTCAGGTTGGTTGGTGGGTGCAGGAGCCTTCTAAAGTTATGCAGAAGCCCATCTCAGCTGATGAGCAGAGGGCAAACCCCCTCAAAAATTACTTTTAAAAAGCTGTCTTTCAGCACAATCAGCCTGGGAAACACTTTTCCCAAACCAGGATCACGCAGGAAGTAAGGAGGTTTTCATTGCATGCCATTGTATTTATGTGTGAGCGCCTGATGTGTAAGTTACTAAAGCTGATCGGACCATAGCAAATGCCTGCGGAGATCTGGTCATCATCAGCGATCAGTATGTAACCTGAGCTCAAAACCAGAAGGATCTGTTAACTTCAGTAGGCTGCTTAACTAATGTTAAGTCTCAGAAAGCAAATTAGTAATAAAGTAATTGACATTATCTTGAGCTTATATTGGGGCCCTGCAGCACGTATGCTGGAAATTCTTAGTCTGCAGGATCGGCATCATAGATAATAACACTGAATTCCAGGTTGGTCCGTTGATCAAGTGTGGTGCAGACAGATGTTTGCTGCTGGAACAGATGTGCTGGTCTTAGTACATTACTGCTTATCTGCTGATGATTACTGCCTTTCTCTCAAAGAGAGGTGGTGAGACCACTGAGTGCTCCTCATCTGCTTTGGTGTAAGCTTGGATATCTTGCTTTGAGCTGCTGTTGAAGGCTGTTTAAACTAACCCTAGCTGACTTGTCTGTGAAATAGATGGGGATCTCACATGGCTCGCTCTAGCTAGTGCTTTGTAAGGAATGATAACATTTCAGGAGACATAAACGGATGTGATAATTTTCCACATGACTCAAAAAACAGCAAAAAACACCTCCTCAGAAGATGTCCACCATGATCTAGATCAAGAAGGTAGGAAGAGACGTTACTGTTATATTGTATGTACCTACAAAAGCACCGTTGACCTAATAACCATATATCTTCTGAGTCTGTGACTCTTTAAGGTCATCTTAATCAACCCTTAGGGTTGATAAAGCTGGGGATCAATTCAAAATTTTCAGTTTGCTCATTTTTGATAGCAGCATTTATGAAATACAGAGGTTTATATAGTAGCTTCCTCTATTATTCTTGCTGTAGTGCAACAGAATTAGAGAAGGAGCATCTGTGCAATTAGGAAAGTAAGTAATGAAGCTAAAGGAACAAACTCAATGTTTCATGGAAGATTCCTTAGATTTCAAATAGTGTTTCTTTAACATAGACCTGACTTTGGAGCTGGGAGCTGGGCATGTATTTGAAGACAAGTCAGAAATACCTACACATGGGAGACTGTGTGGTACTGTGGCCAGTGTTCACAAGAAAAAATGTAAACATCTTAAAATATTGTGTTTGATTTTTAGCATTGCAGGCTTAAATGGTAAGAATATACTGCTAATTGGACCAACAGTTCAGTGAAACTGACCATCTTGACATACAGCTTGTGTTTCATTCAGTTCTGCTGTTTGATTCCACAGGAGAATTTAAAAAGAAATAAACACACAAACATTTGAAAAACAAGGTTAGACTGTTTCTTAAATAGTTCTTAAATGCAGTTTCTCAGCCATAGAAGTAGCTCAGAACCACTTCTGAGGTTTCTTGCTTTAAGATTTGGGGCATTATGTTCATGTATTGTGTCCGCTGCCTGCATGAGTTGCTGCAAAGTTCATTATACTGCGAAGGCTGTCAGTGGTATTTATGGATATTCATGTGCAGTGAACCCTTGAACCTGAGCTGGTCATCTGAGCGTTGCTTGTAGTTAGAGTTGTGTTTATGCTTAACAGTGGTAGCAGTATTTAATTGCTCCCTAGGAAAAATAATTGCAATTTGAACTCAGTCGCATAGTAGACAAGGGATTGCAAAAATGCTGTGCTCACAGGAAGGATTGTCCTTCTTACACAAGTATTAATTATTAGACTTCTGTTTTCAGACTCCTGTTTCCAGAGTTTGGAAATGAATGTGGAACAAGGATATAATCCAAACTGCGCTGTATCCCACTCCCATTAGAATCAGTAATGGCAAAAATTGTGTTATGGGATTAATCCTCTTTCAAAAATATTTTCTGGGCATTTTTCATGTCATCTGCAAAGGGGAGAAAGGGTGATGCCATTTTGCAATAGAGAGGAGTGGAAATCTCGCCTTATACTCATCTGAAGAATCTCTCATTCAAAGTATTGCAACGTTATCCCTGCTAAAGTTTTGGTTCTCATAATATAATATCAGATGAGAAAATCCTGCTTAACGTCTGGTATGACACCAGAACTGTTATGGTTCTGAGCCTGGTGGTGGTATACGTGTCTTCAGAGTTGCATTTTAGAGCTCTCCTACCAGTGTAAAGGGAGTTTATATTTCTGTAACTCTAGTGGGGATTCCTTTGGCTTGACACAATCCTGGGAATGTCTTTCAAACCATGTACATACACAGAACAGATGGCTTTCATGGGAAGCAGGAACTACTGTTCAGCATGTAAGATTTCTTTTTTAATTTTTTTTTTTTTTTTACCGATTTCTTAGTATCTTTCTAACCTGAAAGAATCCTTCCACAGATACTGTGTAATGGGAACAATGTCTTGATTCTGTCTTTCTCCATACGTCTGTTTTTTACATTTCTCTGTCAAATTCAAGGAAAAACACTTTTCTCAGATTCTAAGGGAGACGGGACAGGAGTTGAGCTTTAAATTCAGTTACTACTTTTTGGAATGAATGCTGAATTACTGAAACTATGCCTTAACGGAGGATTTGACAATACAAGTTACTGTTTTCTTCTTCTCTGGCACCAATGCAATCTGACCGAAACTCAGAAATGTAATTATTCACAGAAATGTAGCTGCATATGAAAAATAATTTTTAGAATGTAATGCATTTTGTTTGTAATTTGATTAAACGTGACCATTTTGTAGCATCATGTAACGTTAGTAAGTGATACGTTGTGATAGAATCTCATACGAAGTGACCACATAACAAGATAATTGAAGATCATGTTTTACCTAATTTTCACACTCTTGCACTTAAAAGATTTGTCACTATAAATGAATAGTTAAATAATAATTTGGCTGCTCCCTGAAAACATCGACTCGTTAAATGGCTCTGCTTTCTTATAACCATATTTTGTTTTCCAAGTCCCGTGACCTTATAGGAAATATGTTTTCTGTTTTGTTACAGAATAGAAGTAAATAGAAGCACTTCTGCTTTTGTTGTGTTGTTCCCTCCTCTGCTCTCTTGTCAGTTCCCTCCTCTGCTCTCTTGTCAGTCTGGCAGTCAGTTTCTCATATATTTTGTTAATATTTCTGTATCTTGATAAAAAGGATGAGAACAAGCAATCAGATAAATTAAAACAAGACAACTTTAGAAATTTGGCATATAGATATCTTTGTAATAAAATTAGGATTTAGCCTTGAAAGTGTTTCCTAGGTACTACAAAGAACAGAAGCTGTAAGTTAATATTCATCTGCCTGTACAATAATGAATTACAACCTAGCATTAGAGAGAAAAAATAAGCGTAGTCTATTGTTATTCTTTAATTGAAAATGTATCACTGTAAAATTGTTACTTGGATACCACTTGTATTCTTATGGAAATGTGTTTCCTTTTATTAGCAAGTTGATTTATTTGATGTTATTACAGAATCATAGTTTAATTTTAATCTGCTGACCCAGTGTCATATTGATATTGTCCAGCTACATGTTTTAAATTAGCATGTGACTTCTAGTGTCTAGGTCTTATTTTCAATCTGAATATCTGCAAGTACTGAGATTAACATATTATCTACAGCCAGAGAACTTAAATAGCACATTTTAAAGAAGATATATGCAGAGACTATATCAAAAATAGATCAGGCAAATTGAATGAAAAATGGAGCAAAACAGAGTGAAGACACAACGTACATATTATGGATATTATTATATTATGTACCTGTGTGAATATAATAATAATTGAGAGCATAAACCGGTAATATCTGTCTTAATCACTTTTGTTAAAGATAGTGAGGAGTAGTTCAAGAAAAGAGGTTGCATTTCCGTATTTATTTTGATGATGTTAAATTTGGGAGTCTCCCGTCAGCTTCTAGCTTTCATCTGAGCAAACGGGAATTATGACAGCCTGATGATGGTATAAAGTCAATGAGAGACAATAAAGACACCAGACTTGCATCAGCACGTAAACTGACAATGAGGATGTTGCTGAATCATCCCAGCCAAGCAAAAATTATAGGCGCTACACTTTCGCCTCTGTCTTGCTTGGATGTTTTGGTGGAGGTAGGTGGAGTTGCACTGGAGGCATGAAAAAAACCAAAAACCTATTGCAATGTCAGGGAATTTAGTGGTAGAAGTTTAATGAGCTCCCAAGAGAGTCCTCCAATACATCACCGTGTGACCCATGCTGGCCCGGTGTGATTTCATGAAATAAAAGTGTCAGTATAGTTTTGGTGTATGCATATGCTGCTTTTTGGAGATTGGGCAAAATTCCTTTTGTGGTACCAGAACTACCAAGGGACAAGCAATTACTATGGATTACTTGAGCAGCACTTACAGTGATGATTGACTGTGGCAAGTTCAGCATCATATGATACTTGTTCAGCTAGTTACTCTTGACCAGAATAAGCACTTAATTTGGTTGCAGTGAGAGGCTGGGAGCTCACTGATTGGAAATCTTCACTTTAGTCGGAGGACTTGTCAGTGTAAGGTTAATGATTGAACTCGATGATCTTAAACGTTTTTTCTGATCTGGGCAATTCTGTGATTTAAGTGCATACAAGAATTAGAAAGTATGTTACTGCACCATCCAATGAGGCTTATATCCCTAATTATATTTCACGTGGTTTTTCAGCACTGTGTTTGTGCTATGGATGAAGCTGGAGCCCGCTGTCCAGGGCAGAGTAGTGATGGCACACTGCAGCAAAGTGTATGGTGGCAAGACTTGCAGCCTTTCAGTGTGTGCAGGTTTGCACTTAAGGTGTTACAATTATGCAAAAAGTCTTCATCAGTGAAGCCTCAGACAACAGAATTGTCCTCAGTGGTGAACACACGGGTTATGCCATATTTTTTCCCTTCCACACTGAGATGTAAGGACAATTTTCACCCTGCCAGATGAAAAACTGAAGTAGTGACTCAGACAGCAAACAGCCTTGTGTGCTCTTAACAAGTATGTTTTTGAAAGACAAACTCTGCATAACCCTTAAAAATAGTGTTTTAATGCTTATTTAAAGTGCTAGCAGGATGATCGTAAAAAGTGATGCCTATATTTATGGCTTAAATAAGATAATCTGTGCTTTGATCCCGCAAAATCCTAGCATAATGCTCTGCTGCTGAGCCTCATTCCTTTTGATGGCATGAGATATCCCCTGCTCAGTCTTCAGCCTTTCTACTGTGGCCATCAGCAAGAGAGCACCAGTCGCTGCTTGTTTGGGTGTGGAACGTGCCCACTAGGGACCTGGTTCATGACTACTGGCTCATTTTACACAGCCCACCCTAGAGCTGTTGGAGACAAATAAATCACTGCAGAGCTGTCCTGGTAAATCCAGATACTAAAAGGCCTATAAAATTATTTGTTATCCAGATACCTGAGCTGGCCAGCCACTTCTACAGACTTTAAACTGTCTTACACATTTTGCATTGCTCATTTTGGATGGGCTTAGGCAGGCAAGTTGAAAAAGTAGTTTTTGGCAGTTAGAGCAGGAACTGTGCATTTGCTACTTAAGTGTATGTAAATAAAGAAAAATGCCATTAAACTGCAGTTGATGAGACCATGTACAGTGAAATGAAAACTGACTGTTTTGATGAAGTAGTTGATGCCATAGAAGTTTTTGTAATGGAGCCTAAAATTGTTCCCATTTCTTCATAGGGCAGTTTAAGATATCTCAGCTTTTCTTGCTGTTTCTTCCAGTATCTTACTTATATCTGCTCATCACTAAGGCTTCTCTGTGGAGGTCCCTATCCTTGAAAATGCTTTCAGGACACCCAGAGCATGGCTTGTATGAACTGATAGAAGGCATATCTATAAAATAATCAGACTTCTTTTTGTTTTGCTTTTGTTTCACGCTCTGTTCCCCCTGGGGAAGCTTGTCTACTGTTCTTGGGAATGGTGAAGTTTCTGAGCAGCCAGCCTGGTCGTAGACGGCAACTCCTTAGCTCTTTTGAGATTAGTATTTTCTAGGCTAGTGGAGGTTGTCTAGATTTAAACCGAATCATTTACAGGTAAAGGAGCTTGCTTAGCACATGATTTGTTTCACACACAAAAGATATGTGGAGGATTATGCTTTTAATGCTGTTTTTCAGCTGTAGAGAGAGACAGCAAAGAGAGCTGCTGCCATCTCTGGATTTGTTCCAGCTCCTTGCTTGGAGCCGAGCTTTGGTTCCGCTGCACTCTCCGGCTGCTGAGGGTAGCTCTGTGAAGAGGGCTTCGGGTGAATTTCTTTTTTTTTTTTGCACAGAGATTGCTTAAACAGCCAATCCTCGCTCCACTCACCACAGTGAAGGAAATCCTGTATGAACTGGAAAGTGTTACAAAGGATTTAATGAGATTATCATGAACTGTTACTTCACAAAAAAAAATCTTAAACCAGCAAGCAGCTGCACTGTGTAACTGGGGACAGGTGAAGGAATGTGAAGGACTAAAGAAGCTGTCTACTTGCTTAAAGAGGCAGAGACAAGGGCTTTTTTTAATATTTGATATGCGTTTTACCTAAGGAAACACAAACAAGAAAGCAAAATCTTCCACCAAAAGAAGGAGTACTGTTGAAGTCAAATACCTTTAAAGGTGGATTTATTTTTTAATAATATTGAAGAAGTGATACTGAAATTACTACTTGAAAATGTAGCCCAGTAGACTATGCAAGCTTCTACTTGCCTTCAAGTTCATCATACTAGTTAGAGGTAACTCAGGTTTTATTGTGTCCACATCTTGTTAGGGCCTGCTTTGAGGTTTTGATGTGACTTCCATTGTGGAGTGAAATTTAGCTGTTGGTGTTTTTTGTTTCGTTTTTCTTTTTTCTACCATGTGCTTGTGGTAAACTTGTAAATACAGCTGAGATTTGGTGCCAAGTACTGCTTGTGCTCTTTGCAACATTGAAATAATTGAATGCATTTACTGTCTGTGAGTTTGGTTACTTCTGTAGTCTTTCTGCACTTGTCATTATAGGGAAGTTATAAATAGTGGGTTGTATATTATTGCATTAACCTCTCTGGAGGCCCGAGTACCTTAAAAGCAGTGTGCCACTATGGTTCCTCAGGGTGATCTGCTGTGAAGTCAAATCTATAGATTGCAAGCAGGAACACATTGATTTGCTCAGTAAAAAGAGTTATTTCACCTGGAAATTGTTAACCAGTAAGAGCTATGGGAGAAAAAATGTATCTTCTGCAAGCATTTACTGTTGGATTTATTTTGGCAGATGACAATCTTGAATTTGTAGGACACTTTCCAAATCCATCAGACATGCATTTGGCAGGAGGTGGGAGAATAAATCTATGTCTTTGTCCATTTATTGCTTGGGAGAATAAGCTGGAGACTGAAGTGCAAACCGTGGTGAAAGGAACTTCTGAAATATGAAATTATATACTGATAAGTTATTGTACGAACAGACTCTGCCATAACTTACTTGGTGAGAATGCTTCATGTTATAAAAGCTTTACCTACTATTTTTATGCATGGTTAAAACCCGTTAGCATAATTTTTCTCAGTTGTGAAAGAAGATAAAATTTACAAGAGCGGCTTATTGATGTAAGTTTAAACCTTGACGTTTCACACTTTCAAATTTGCCTGTTAGCTGGCATTACAGCCGCCTGGAGCGATCTCACCCGGCAGAGAGATGGTCGGTTTGCCCTGATGACGTACCAAGTATGTGCAGAGATGCACGCGTGTTGCTTAACCCCGCTGACGGCGTGCTGAGAATAGGACTGAGCCTGTCTGCCCTCGACCCTTCAACCCTTTCTTCTGACCAGGCCAGAGGGCTAAATTTAGGTTCCCAGGTGGCTAGAGCGGCTGAAGAGCAGCTGCCAGCTCTGCCTGCAGCAGGCGATCAAGAACAGCGGGAGGCTGGCTGTGGAGCTCATCTGTGGATGAGAGGAAAGCCCTGAAAAAATAGTGTGAATGATTAAGAGAGTTTTTGAAGGTAATTGCAACCTTCACCTTGCTCTCCTCTCTGTACCTAAGCAGCACACTGAACCATCCGTCTCTGTTGGCCTTCCTCTTCTGTTGTCTTGCAGCCTAATTCTTCGGCATATTGAGAAGGAAAGGAGAAAAGGAGATCTGGGAGGCACACTGCTCCTGCCACATTAACCGGGAAGGCAGTAATAAGCTGCTTCTGGAATTGGTTTTGGATATGTTAGGCTTTGGAGGAAAGAGAGACTTCAGAGAATGAAAAAGTAATTATCTAAATTAGCTTAGTTCAGAAAGAATCAAGCAAAGCTGCAAGAGAATTGCGAAATTGATATGATTACACAGGTTAAAGTGTTTTTTGACACATACACGTTGTCAAACATGAAATCCTGGTATGTCTCTTGAATGTTGAATTAACTCTGAGTACCAAAAATACCTTCCTTGTCCTCTTCAATGAAATCTTCTGCTTTTCTCAGTGAGAAAAGCAAGTGAGGCATTTGACTCCAAACAACAGATGGAACTGATTTCTGAAAGTGATTGTGTCACTCAGTGAGTACCACATCCCTCTGGGAAAACTGCATTCCTATGTGACCACCTCTGCCAATAAAAAGGTGCAGGAGAGTTAGGTGGGTGTCTAAAATACAAGATGAACTATCTCCTAGAGGAGTGGGGAATTTAAAATTCGGGGGCTGGTTGGAGAGGACTTGAACAAGAGGAGACAGGAGAAGGAAAATAAAATAATACATATAAAAAGAGAAGGCAAATTGGATTCTTCTCTTTAACCTTTTAGATAATAAAAGACAGGAGACATCCCAATTAAATTAAAAAGCAATGCATTTAAAAATTAATAGAAAGCAAATACCTTTTATTGGAGACAAGGCAAGCTGAGCTGTTGGTCTGATCCAGTGTGTCAATGCAGAGATTGCTCTGTTGTATGACCTTTTGGGGATGTCTTTGGCCTTTGTAGCTAGGTGAGGTTTTGTTTTGCCACAGTCTGAGACATCTGGACAGCAGCCTGCTCTGGCTCAGCAGCTCTGAGATATACTCACTCTGGTCGTGATAGTCGCAGCAGATACATTGCTGAGGGGTGCTCCGTTGTTTGAGCCGATGGTGGTTGCACGGCTCCCAGTCTTCTGTTTGGAGTGCCAAATAAAAGTCTGTATCGGTTCTCATTGCAAGATCAGGCAGAATATGACAAAACACTGTAAGTAGTTGTATCTGGTTTATTAAGTCAAACGTGTTGAAGCTCCTTTAACTTTCCTAAATAAGACACCTTTTATGATGCTTTCTTCCTACTGAAATATAGTCAGACTAGCAAGAAGCTTTAGTCAAGGTAAAGATGCATTCTTCCCTTGCACATTAGGTTTTGATCCAGCTTGTCAGAAACATGCTTTTATTCTACAACATGGTATTGCATTTGAAAGAAACGAATGAGCTTTTAATGGGGTGAGCATCTGTACATGTATATTTGTATGTATGCTTATACCGGTAAAAGAAATTAATTTTCATCAAAACATTGCAAATTTAAACTTATGTTTATAGGCTAAATTTTAACCAAGAAAAAAACCCCTGCAGACCAAATCATATTATGCTGTCTACGACTTATATAATAGGATGATTATTTTTCGGAAACTTTGTGGTCCCAATCCTGTGTAACCAATAGTGGATTTCCCCATGCTATCCTCTTTGATATTTCCCCTTTTACTGGAAATTACTAGATCTTCTTGTGCCTGAAAAATCCTTCCTTCTCAGTATACTTTTCACATGGTTTAATCCAAAGGTCTTTTCACCTCTCTTGGCAGTATGCTGCTCCTTTTTTTTCAAGCATCAGTCACTTTTGACATGTAACCGCAAAATAAATGGTTTTAAACTGAAAGGAAGAAACCTTAACCAACCAGCTCTGGAAAAGCAGCAAAACTCAGCCATGGTGAGATACATCACACTGAACTGATCTCCCAAACTGCAGCAACAAACCCTCCATCGCTGAAAGCATCTAAAACTGAAAAAGAGAGAACACACTGAACTCTTCAGGCCATCCTGTCCAGCACTTTGGTTGATGAGTGTTTGCATTTTGTACTTACTTATTTGTAGTCATCTGAAAATATGCATTAGCTCCCTGCTGTACTGCTGGAGTGGCCAGCTGTAGAAAGAAAGAAAGTTCACGTAGCCTAAGCAGATTTCAGAGTTAACAAGCATATTCTAGCACAGCAAACCATACCTCGTTTTGAAAGTCATTTTATGTTTTCTACAGATATGGGGAATAAAAGTTGCCTGAGAGCCAGGCATGATGGTATATTTGGGCTGTTTGTTTCCATAAAAGTTTGCAGTCTATAAGAGTCTGTTTTGTCTGTAAGGATGATACTGTATGACTTTACCTTATGACTTTATTTAGACTTTACAAATGACGCTGGGCCCTGCTGCTAAGTACATTTCATCACCTGCTGTGTGCTCTGATTTCTTCGTGACTCTCATAATTTAAAATAAGCATGCCAACTGAAACAGAAGGTTTATAAAAGTAGTTGTAATTCTTGTGAAATCAAGAAAGTTTTAGCAGGGTGTCAGTCATTGCAACAGATGAAATGTTTTAGTGGTTAGTGATTTTTATAATACATTCTTTACAAGCACGCGTTTTTTGAGGAGCTAAGTATTTTGGTGTGATGAACAACAGGTTCATGAGTTCTTAAGGATGTGACTTGCCTTAAGACATGTTTTGAAACTACTCCAGATTTAGGAACGATTCTGAGACATTACTTTGAAGGATTTTTGTTGTTTGGCTATTTATTTTTTTTAAAAGATCTGGAAAGCCCTTTGTTTGCCTTCCCTCCTCCTTACAGTCTGCCTCCCCCTTGCCCCCACCTCCTCCTCCCTGCCCCAATTTGTTAAAGATGAATTGTTGCCCGTGGTAACTGCAGAGAATTTGTTGAAAAGCACACTTTTAGAAGACAATGGGCCCCAAATATACTGTGGCACAGCTTTAAACTTTATTAAGTCTGTCTTGGACTACCCTCTCCTCTCCTGAGTTAAAGGGAAGAAAAGTTTGGCAGCCTCCACGCTGTGAGCGTGATTGATGCCCAGAACATCTGAGGGACTTTTGTGTCCAGCATGCTCTCCAAGAGTGCATAATGTGTGAATACTCAAATAAGGTCAGCCCTTATCAGATGTAATCTAGGCCTGAAAGCAGATCAACGGTGACAGTCATACCCCATAAGTGAGAACACAAATCATCCTTGCATGCTTTGGACAAGCTATGGGATTTTCTCCCTTCTTGCTCCTGTTTTACCCTTTCCAAATGGGGAGGGGGAGGAGAGGTGACAGAGGGGAGGGAAAACTTTGGCAGGTCTCAAAAAAAAAAAAAAAAACAAAAAAAAAAAAAAAAAAAAAAAAAGAAAAACCCCAGAGGAATAGTGCCTGGAATACTAGATGGCTCCTTCAGCCAGGCTGCAGGGGGATGGGGGCTGTTTGCAAGTTGGGGGCAGTCTGGGGTGTGCTGCTCCTCTCTGGGCTGATGCTGGAGCACCCCACGAGTGGAGCAGGGCAGGAGGGAAGAAACTCAGGCAAAAGAGGTTCAACGCGTTTCTCTGGTGCCTTTTAAGAGTCTTTTTTTTAGAGCTTTCTAAGCGAGTCACAGCTTTTGTTGTCTGCCTGTCCCCGGTTTTGAATGCCTCCATTTTTCAAAGTGGAGTAAAAGCATCTTTTTATTCTTTTTGAGTTTGTGCTCCGTGAATGGCAGTGTTGTGTTTCACAGCAAAATTAGTAAAGATATTAGAAAATAATGCCTTAAAGAATTAATTTCTGCCAGCTTTTGTGGAAGGAGCAATGGTAAGCAGGTTGCGCCTGAAGGAAAAGTCTTGCATTTGCGGATATTGCTCATTATAGTTTAAATACTAGATTGTCTTTTAACTAGGAAACAAAAGAGAGCAGCAATGAAATGTTGTTAATTTAGACTTTTTTGATTTGTGTTTCTGCTTAGAATAGCATTTTAATGGGCAAAGAGCTTTTACAGAATACAAAGCACATAGGAAAATGGGATAATTAGCAGGAAGAAATCAAGAATACGGTTACATCATCGATGACATTAACAACTATGGAAACAATGATGTCATCCTCCTCTATGATGTGAAAATATTTTTTCCACAGTTACGATGACTTGAAATTCTTTACGCTTTCAGAAATATAACGTCCCTATCAGGGCAATAATTTGCAGTACTTTTGCTTGCTTACATACTCTGTGTGAATAAGTGTAGTACTGACATATACTCCAGGACTGAGGGGAATATCCATGAGTGCTGACAGCCTGCCTACAAACCCTGTAATTACAGTATGTTATTGCTGTAATGAGGAGTGTCCTACTACTCATTGGAAATACACAGTAAAAAAAGATTCCTTAGTTGCAGCTCGCACCTTAAACTCTGAAGACATCAGAGAAACGTGAGCAAGGATTTGTGTCCACAAACCACCTCTCTCTTCCCTTTGCTTCCTATCACTGAGCTGTCACCTCTTTGCTCTGCTGAACGAGATCATATTATTCATGTTAAGGTCAGAAACACTGGAATATAGGATAGGAGAGGAAACCCCCTGTGTTATCAAATCTGTGACCATGGTGTCTGGAGCAATCATGTTACAAGTATTTTTCCCCCTCTTTTTTCTTCTGAAAAACGATCAAGATATGTGTTAAAGTAATTTATGCTTTCTTTTTGGCCACTGTCCCAAGGAGAAATAGCACCTTATGTCCATATGGATTTGCAATGATACTTAAGAGATACATGATTGACTCTCTGTCTAAAAGAGTCCTCCTGCCGTCTGTACCCTAACAAATAACCTATTAGGCGCACTGATGGTTATCACTGAAAAAAAATTGATGGAAGCGTTTTAAGAGGTGCTGTACCTCAGCTAACTTTTGTATACCTACTTGCAGATCTCTGGTTTCCTTCAGTAAGCCAAGCTAGCTAACCATGACCATTGCAGAATATGTTGACTTAAATTCCCCAGTCATGGAGCAGCGTTCCAATTGTATTTGAGATTCTTCTCACTGAGTTTTCTAACCTTACTACTGCACTCTGTTAGTTAACGTCTGTGAATAGATAGAAACATGACTCAAGACTGATTTTAAACACTTATGTTTGCTTTAGTCTGCATAAGAAACTTCTCTTCTTTTTTTTTTTTTTTTTAAAGCATTGATTCTGGTGGCATCCTAAAAGCATCCCAGTTATACTCCCGGCACTCTTAATGGCAGTCTTTCCGTTTCAGACATCTGCAGCTCTGATTTCGTCCAGTCCTTTATGGTCACAGAACTCGGGCTTCTGACATCTATCTTGAGTGTTCAAAATAACGATACTCTCACAGTCAAAAAGGTCATAGGAGTGCCATCCTATGTTTGATGTAGGAAGAATCATCTGCTCTGTAGCATTTGATGAAAGATGTGTGATGTGGCAGTTTGAGTTTTTTTGTTTAGTAATAGAAACATTTAAAATGGAGTCAGCAGCTGACAAAGCATTGTTCTAAGGGGTGTTTTTTGTACTTGTATGGAAGCTGTGGAAGCTAACATTACATGCTTTCTGAAAACAACTTTAGGTTAAATATGAATTTTAGAACTAAGATAATTTTTCCCATGAAAACTTCTGTGTGGAACAAATCTATGATTAGAACTTACTAGAAAATACATTTTTTAGACACTGCCGAGTTACTTTCTTGATTCAAATGAAAATGTGAGAAAACTGAAAAATTATGTTCACATAAATGCTGTTTTCCAATCATGTGCATAGAAACTTATGTCTGTGTGGCAGTTGTGTTGCAAAATGGTTTAGCAAACAAGCAGATAAGAGAGTTTTAAACAAAAAGGTGAGGGAAGAAAAATAAACACACATCACTGGAAAGAATAATGCTCTTCACATTTATGACAGCTGGGGGAGGTCTGGTTTATGAACATGTTGGCCAGTTTACTCTGTCACGTTAAGCTGAATTTCATTCTGTTGTTACTAATCGTTCTATGACAGCTGCTCAGCGGCCACTTCAAAGATTTCCATGTCACTAACCATAATCAAAGACATGGATCTTCCCCAAAAAGTTTCTGGGGGATCACTTTTTTGGAGCCAAATATCATTTGAAACGTGCTGGTGGAATTTGCCCACTGAGATGCCAGGCTTCTGGTAGCTGCAGCAGTCCAGTATCAGTGCTAAACTGAATAAACTGATCACAAACTTCGTCACATAATTATTGAAATGAATCGCCAATCCTACTTTTACCATGCTTGTAGATAAAAACAATAGTGCTGTTGTTAATAATGACTACATAATGATATGGAGTTTATTTGTAAATGTCTAGTTGTACCCCTGGTCTTTTTTTCTTTTCTTTTTTCTCCCCCTCAGTGGTAGTTATGAGTCTTTGTTGTGTCAGTTTGTAATTTTCCTGTTATGTTGCTGTATTTGGTGTTTTAGGGATCTCACCTATGTTTTGCTTCAGAACGTAGATCACATACTTCTCCTGTTTGAAGCTGTGACAGCTGTCCTCAAAACACGTGTTACTGCCCTAAGGGGCAGATGTACGGGTGGGTGATCTTGTGGGTTTGCATCCACTGATCCTTTCTCCAGGCAAGCCATCAGAATCGGTCTTTCAGTCGGAAATAGTATTTTGCTCAGCAAATCTCGAGAAACAATTAATGCAGAAGCCTAGCAATCCTAGCCGTAGGTGCGGTGGCTTTGTTTCAGAGCACCCGGCGCAGAAGTGACACAACCACCGCGCGTGTGTGACCGTCCGGGGTGAAGTCAAACCCCAATGCGCTCCCCATTTGCGAACAGGCTCGTAGGGAAATCCCGCGCTGCCCGTAAATTGAAGCGGCTCATTTAGTACTTGAGGAACGACACCAGCTTAGAAAGCATTTATAACAGGCGTCCAGTGAAAAACTGCAGCGAGGGTGCCTCCTGTGAAGCAGCG
>NW_009702714.1:0-616 GCF_000703405.1 Apaloderma vittatum
CGAGGAAGATGGCATCATGCTCTCGGTGGATTGCTCCGAGCTGGGGCTTTCGGAGGTCCCCGTCAACCTGAGCCCTCTCACAGCTTACCTGTAAGTACAGCCCTTGCTGTTTCTTTTGCAACACTTTCTCTGGACCCCGTTGGCAGCTGCAGCTTTCCTCCAGCTTGGAAGTACATGCCGTGTTTCCCTGAAATTAATTTTCCTCTGGAAATTAGAAACAAACCAAACAACGGCAAAAAAAAAAAAAAAAGGAAAAAAAAAAAGCCAGCCCAGCTCCCCCTCCTCCCCGCGCCCCTCTGCAAACGCTGTTTATACTGAGATGTTATGCATGCTTTGCTTCTTGATTACAGTGGATCAGAGGAGCTGATTTGCTGGGTAGATTCTGATTGTCTGAGAACATAATGGAGTATTTATACTGAGCAATTAGTGCAAACTGCTCTGGGATCCTTCTGTCAAACATTTCAATAGCTGTGATAACTCATGGCTTTTGGGGGTTTGGGTTGAGCTGGCCACCAGCAGTGTCCAAGTTACCTCTTTAAAACCAATATTAAAGTCTTATAAAAGTGGAGGGGCTTTGGTAGGCTGTGTTATTATTATTATTATTATTATTGTTATT
>NW_009702715.1:0-6006 GCF_000703405.1 Apaloderma vittatum
ATATATAAAAAATATAAATAAATGCATGCAGACATATACACAAATGTAAAGAAGATAAAACACAGTTTTCTGGAAGATAATTGAAAACTTCTTGTTTTACATCACACAATAGACCTTTGCTTAACTGTGACAGCTGGAGGAGTGGTGGTGTCTTAGTCCAGCTGAGTACCTGACACTGGAAAGTGGCTTCAAGGGCAAAAAAACTCTTCTTGCATTAACTGAGGCTTCTCAGCAATTTTTCATATTTTCCCTTGTCTCCTACTTTTAGCTGCCAGTAACAAAAGCAACTGACCCACAAGTTACTTCAAAAGGAAAAGGTAAAGTATGTGACAGACCCACTCTGCCTGACATCCTCTTCCCTGTCTGAGCCCATCATCAAACAGAAAGATCTCAGCTGCTTTCTCAGAGTATGCTGTTCACTCATACACCTTGGGGAGGGGCATAAAAGCATCCCTACTTTCAAAATCTCTGCTTCTGTGTACCTTGTGGACAGCTTAGCTCCTGCTTTCTCTTTAGACAGGCTTTGTGTATCTTCAAAGGAGCTATATATCAAAAATTACTATTTTTACTCCTTATCTAGTCTTACACCCACTGACCACATCTAGCTTTGAATCAGCTTCAGCTCCTCACTGTTTGCTTGGACTTACTGTCTTGCTCAGGGCCAAGGGGACAAAGAGCCTTACTGTTCGATGCTAAACCATGCCAGCAGCGCTTCCAGGGGAAAGAACTGATCAGCCTCTGATTTTCACCACAGTTAGAACAGATCAGCTCCATGGTCCATCAGAGAAAAATCACACCAGCATCTTGTTTTCTGTGCACCACAAGAACCATTGAGGAAGTGAAAGGGTTTCATGGGGTCTGCCAGAGCATCCCTGCTGTTGTCCTCTGCAGGCAGGCAAAAACTCTGAGGAGGCATCATCCTGCACCAGCTGCACTGCTCTGATGCAAGGCTCCGAGCAGAGATCATCAGACCCGAACTCTTGGGTTTCTCATGCATTTCCTTTGTCTCAATTCATGGTGCCAGCTGAAGACCTTATTGTCCCCAAATGTCACTTCAGTCTTCTTGGGGAAGCTGTTACATACAACAGGAATGACAGAGCATGATGTATCCATGTGCTTAACTCCCAGTTCAAATCCACCTTCACTGGGTGTTCAAGCTGTGATACACCTGACGTAGAATCCCCTCTGTTGAGGTTCTCCTGAGAACGTCTGGCAAAGCCCCTAGTTGCTGGAACCTGATTTACTTGTGGAAGCTGGGGATTGACAAGAATATTTCAAAGCTTTCCTCTTTACTCAGCCTGAAGTCATGTCTGCAGTAGAATTTCTGTCCAGCCCATGGTTGTGTAGCAGTCTTCAGCAAAATGTTCAGCTGTCCTCCCCTAAATTTAGGTCTTTAAACCTCTTGTTCCTAAGTGGTGCCTCAGATGCCCAGTTTCCACTGAAAACAGCAACAGAAGTGAATGCTGCTTCCCACTGGAAACAATGAGTGTAAGGAGACATAAAACTGCTAGAGAGCTCTAGAGACAAATTTTGTTTCACAACCTGACTGGGTTCTAGAAATCTGCTGTGGGAGATGCCAGTTTTTATTTTTCCTAGTGGCTTAGTAGAACTTGGCCAGCTTTGGATTCTGGCTTACATTGGCATATGAGCCTTAAAAAACCAAAGGGATAATTTTTTGCTTTTTTTTTTTCCTCTGGGTAAACAAAGCATATTTCCCTATGTTCCCTGTAGATCAAGAGCATCTCCCATGCAGCAGTGCAGGTTAAAAAGGTCAGCCACCTTTAAATAAGACCTAATTGACACTTACTTCCCAGAATGAGGGTTATCAAAGGTTAAGGTACAGTTCCTGAGGCAGTCAGTGACCCAATTCTAAACATCATTAATCTGTTTCACTCTGAAAAATAACACTGGCATTTTGAAAAGTCCACTACCTTAAGGGACTTTGCTGCTGCTTTTCTGGAGGTTGACTGTGCTGGATTCCTCTGCCAAATGCTCAGGTCACCTCTCACAACTGGTCCTCAGATGATGTTGATCTTCAGCATTTGGCTTGTTCCATCACTTTCTGGTTCATTGTGTGCTGGAGCATCCTGCTATGGGAAGGAATCCAACTCATCTCCCTTTCACTCTGCTGCAGATCAGCAAGAGCTTATTCAGTTCCCTGTTGCATTCCTACACCTGTTCTCAGATGGTTGGGAATTTCTTACTCAGAGTGTGGATTTGAGCAGCTCCTGCTCTGCTCCAACATGTTGAAAATGTTTAGGTAAGTGGCAGCAACTCATCTGACTGTAGACTGCACAAAGGACACTGTTGAGCACAAGTGCACAAGTGCACAAGGTTCAAAGGCAAAAAAGAAGTTTGTTGGGCCAAGTAGTAAGGCATGGCTGCTGTATGTGCTTTGCAATCTTTTATATCAGGCATTTATGTGTTTGTAGCAGCTAGTTCATTTTTTTTCACCCAATTGCTGGTGCGCCACCGGGCCTTAGCAACAGGGATGTTTGAATGCTGTGTGATCCCCATCATCTTGGTTGACCCACATGTGAGCTTCAGAATTGATAACCTAAGTCTTTAAGGAGAAAGAAAGAGAGAGGAAGAGATGATAGACAGGAGAAGGAAAGCAGAAGAACTTTACAGTGTTTCTCTATTATTCAGCTAAGATCACATTCATTTTGGTCTTGTGCCCTTCCTGAAGGAGGAAGAAACTTGCTGAAAATGAGTATATGGGTATCCTAAGGAGCAGGAGAAATAAAAGAAACAGATTACCCAAATTGCTTCTTATCCTAGTTATGGAATCATCTCTCAGAACAAATTACCACTATGTACATTAAGAACAGTATCAGCAGCTCAGACCAGAGACATCTGCTCTGCCGGGGCCCCAAGCCCATGGGTAGGGAAGAGATGTCAGAGTAAGAGATGATAGTTTAAGTGACTCTTCCCTTGGCTTTGCTTTTCTCAGGGGCCAGCAGCCGAAGAGCTTCCTGACCTGGTGGTTTTCAATCCATCCCATTTGGCAGCCTTCAGAACACATCCTCTTCTGTCTCTTTGAGCCACCCTTACACTTCCCAGAGCATCGTGGGGTGAGGACTGCAGCACACAACACCCTCTCTGTTAAAACATCTTCTAGGTGGGGAAAAAGTGAGTAGGTCTAAATTCAACTGTAACTGATTTTTATTTCTCTCCTGTGTTTCAGCTGGGGTTGTAGGTTTGTGCACTAATTTGGATACTAATAGCCCAGGATTAGTGAATGTGGCTTCATGAATGAGGTCTGCCATCATACACCAAAAGTGAGACTCTCTGTGTCAAGATGTTCGCCATCAATGATGAATGGTTGAAGCTATGGATTAATCTAGGTCTCGTAAAAACAGGCAGTGGACTACCTTTAAAGATTTTTCCAAGGATTGCTAGTGATATTATTTATCAGTTTAATGGCATGCTATAGGAAAAGGCCTGGTTTAGGCTTCTCTTAACTTTCAGTACAGTAATGCACAGAGCAGTGGGTGTTGTTGAAAAATTTGGCATTCGCACTCCTGTGGGAGAGGCAAAGCATCGATAAGGTACAATTTCAGTTCAAGCTTCCAGTAAATAAGCCTCAGCTTTCTGCTGTACATCAGGGTGATGAAGAGGTGAGCATTGCAGCTCGATTCCCTTGACAGCCATTTGTTTTTTCTTTTGACTTAAAGAAACATCAGCCTGCTCTTGACACATTTGAAATATCTGCACTGTGGCCTGCATGACCTGTTTCAGGACTTGCTAGAAGACATATTTCATGTTCCTATTTATTTTCTCTCCCCTCCCTTATTCTTGGATAAACTGTTTGCTAATGGCTTGCTTTAATGTTTCAGGTTGCATTGTATAAAACACTGCTTTTAGTCATACAAAGTACCAGCCAAGTTACAACTGTCTTTCATTAGTATTAGCAAGGCTATTCAAGTGAGAACAAAGTAACAATAAAGATCTTCTTCCCAAGTCTCCACTATTATTCCCACTTCACTTGACTCAATTTTTCTTTTTTCAGAGTTCATCTCTGCAATAAACCCCAAAAGCAAGTTCCAGCCATATCTGTGCATTGAGAAGCTGCTCACTCTCTGACCCGCATTTATATTACTGGAACAAGTCATAATACACTGGGAAAACACTCTCAGACCTCACATATTAAAATCGTGGGGGGTTTTTTGTTTTGTTTTTTTTATGTTTGTGCCATAGTCAGGGAGGCTGTGGAAGGTCTCAAGTAAAGGAATTTTCTGTCAGGGAACCCAGAGGCAACACAGCTGTCTTTCCAGGAGGTCGGATGGGGACAGTGTGTTGCTGGTTCTGCCTTGCTCCAGCTGCTGCTTTGAGACAGGGAAAGCGATGCCTGGGTCGGTCAGCAGCAAATTTGGGAACTGCCAGAAGAGCACCTGACCGTGTTCAGGACATGTCACTTTTAGCTGCAATCACATGAATTGAAAACATGGTGGGTTTTTTTTCCCCTAGCAGTCTGTTTTTCAAGACATTTACAAACCCTGGGGCAACCCTCCCCCTCCTAAGCTGGTGCAAACCCTGAGGGCAGAGGCGGCATCCTTGCAGAAGGATTTGATTCTCTCTTGGCACAGCTCCAGCAGGTTCCTGGCAGGCATTAATAGAACTGAAGAAGATGCTGCTGGCACTGAGTGAGGAGATGCAGCCCCACAGAGGCCCTGGGTGGCCAGGAGCCAGCAGGCAGGATTGGCAGGGATAGACATGGCGTGGGGCTAACGAGCTGCTGGTACCCAAGCTGGCCTCAGGCTGAGACCAAGTCTCTGTGCCTGCCTCAAGAGCTGACACACATCACATGCACTGAGCAGAGGGTTGAGAGTAGTGAAGCTGGTAGCGTGGGGGAACCTCAGCTGCTTCGGCTGTGTCTGCAAGATGTCTCCTGCCCTTGATAGTTACTTTAAGAATGCTTTGACAGAACAAGCTGTTAACATTTGCTCCATCATATTGGTTGAGATGGTCCTTGCCAGATAAATGAACTTTGATCGGAGAGACTACCCAGTTTTGTTCTCTGCTGCAAACCTCGATGGCCACAGGTGCCCCCTTCTGCCTGTGGTTATCAGTCTGGGCCACCATCAGTACTAACCCCTTGGAAGGGGAAAGACAGAAATGCTGTCAGAGGAACCTTTTTTCCCTGAGGCAGCAAAGATACACCTTGTGCCACTGCAGAGTGCTCATTCAGTTGCATTACTGCCTTGTTAGCACCCAAAAAAGGGATTACAGAAGTCTAAAATATGTCCAGGTGCAGGAAGGAAAAGAAAATACAGGTATTTCAGATGTGTAGGACTGTTGTAGGATACAGCTCATCTGAGAAGATGCTTTAGGTGCTCTAAGCTTATTTTAACTAAAAACGTATTTAACTTATTTTAACTAAGGAAAAGTGCCTTTTAGAGTGAACAATTTCACTGGAAAACTCAAAAATTTGCTCTTCAGCTGATCATTACATAGACTGCCAGCTGTTAAGGCTGCAGTCTGCACAGTTACAAATAGGGAAGTAGCTGGTTTACTTGTAGATGTTAGAATATCATTTAAGAAACAAGGATGTGTTAGTGTGAGGAAAAATGCATTCCTATCCATGCTTGGATGAAAACAGACTATGTGGATTTAGTTTACCCTTAGTAAATTCGCAGATGACACCAAGTTGAGGGGGAGTGTCGATCTCTAGGAGGGTAGGAAGATGCTACAAAGGGCACTGGACAGGCTGAGTCAGTGGGCTGAGGCCAACGGGATGAAGTTCAACAAGACCAAGTGCAGGGTCCTACACTTTGGCCACAGTAACCCCCTGCAGCACTGCAGAATGAGGGAGGAGTGGCTGGGGAGCGGCCGGCAGAGAGGGACCTGGGAGTGCTGGTGACAACCGGCTGAACATGAGCCAGCAGTGTGCCCAGCTGGCCCGGAAGGCCAATGACATCCTGGCTTGTGTCAGGAACAGTGTGGCCAGCAGGAGCAGGGATGGGATTCTGCCCCTGTGCTCAGCCCTGGGGAGGCTTCCCCCCG
>NW_009702715.1:6033-9296 GCF_000703405.1 Apaloderma vittatum
TGCTGCAACAAGCACAGCAACGAGGCTGGGGAAGGGACTGGAGGGAAAGTCCTGTGAGGAGAGGCTGAGGGAGCTGGGGGTGTTTAGCCTGGAGGAGAGGAGACTCAGGGGGGACCTTCTCATTCTCTACGACTACCTGAAGGGAGGGTGTAGTCAGGTGGGAGTCGGGCTCTTCTCCCAGGCAATGAGTGACAGGAGGAGACAGCATGGCCTGGAACTGCATCAGGGGAGGTTTAGGTTGGATCTCAGGAAACGCTTCCTCATGGAGAGGGTGCTCGGGCACTGGGATGCCCTGTCCAGGGAAGTGGTGGAGTCACCGTCCCTGGGAGTGTTTAAGGAGAGGCTGGATGTGGCACTCAGTGCCATGGTCTGGCCGAGGTGGTGGGGTTGAGTCATAGGCTGGACGTGATGATCTCAGAGGTCTTTTCCAGCCTCAGCAATTCTGTGATTCTGTGATCAGCTCTGTACATCTCCTTTATCAATTGCATTTAGCAGCAATTGCTATCAGAAGCTATTTTAGACTTCGTCTCTGATAATAAGCTAGGGTATGGCATATACTACAGAAATAGTTGAGCAATCAAGGTCTACTTTAGTGCTCATAATGTATTTATATATGAAATATTCCTCCAGGTGTATGTGAAAATAGAATCTCCCCCTTTTTTAAAACTGGTTTGGAGAATCTAATATATGGAATAATTTTCAGGAAGTGAAATGATATAAACAGCAGTGCAGAATATCTACAATTATGAAAAAAAAAAAGTATGATGTTCTGTATCTAATGGGCAGATGGAGTTGAAAGAAAAAGTATGTGAACCTTTTGGATTTTCATGGTGTTCTGCATTAATTTGTTATAAAATGTGGTCTAACTGTCATCTAAGTCAAGCATATTGACAAATAGAATGTGCCTAAAATAATAACACAATTCTGATCCTCCGTGTCTTTATTGAACTCATTCAACATTCAAAAGGCTAGCGGAAAAAGTCAGTGAACCCTTGAGTTGACCTCAGAAAAGCTAGTCAGAGTCAGGTTAACCTGGAATTTTGTTAAGAAAAGGAGTTCGGAGGTGTGGGCTAGGCTATGTTGACTGATAAAAACCACTCAAAGTTTTTGAGTTTGCTCCACACAAGATGTATGCTTATGTGAGCCATGCCTTGTCAAGAAGAGCTTTCAGAGGCTCTGCGATCAAGAATTGTTCATTTACGTACAGCTGGAAAGGGTTACAAAGTGATTTCAAAGACCTTACAAATTCACCAATCTACTGTTTGGCAAATGATCTACAAATGGAGACATTTTGGGACTGTGGCTACTCTTAGAAGTGGCCACCCAGTCAAAATAACCCCAAGAGCACAATGAAGACTCATCAATGAGGTAAAAAAACAACCTTGAGTGACAGCCAAAGAGTTGAAGGCATCAAGTGCCATGGTCTATCCAGTGTTGTGGTGTTGGGTCATAGGCTGGACTTGATCTCAGAGGTCTTTTCCAGCCTCAATAATTCTGAGATTCTGTGATGCTGTGATACTACTCTGCAGATCAGAAATGCTCCTGTTCTTTCAGCTAGATGTCCCAACAACAACTTTTACTTTTACAATATGCTTGATTTTACTCTTTTATTTTTAACAGTGAAGAAGGAGATGAACTCATGTTTTTCTCAGGGGCTTGTTGAAATGAACTGCTTGTGCCATCAGAGCTCTTCTTACATCTGCAGAACTTGCAAAAAGGCATTAAAGAGCTCAGAGTGGTATTGCCATTAAAAGAGGAATGAATATGCTCCATCTCTGGCAAAAGAGGTAGTGGCCATCATGTGAAGTAGAAGACTCTCTCCCAGACATGCTGAGGAGAGACATACATTTGGTTGTCATAAAGTGGCACTTCCCTGAGGTGCCCATCATGTTTTCTGTCTCTGATGCGTAGCTGGGTAGAGAGGGAGGAGGCAAACTTGTATTTTTTTCAGTGATCTTTGAGTTCTCGGTGCTTCAGGATTTATCTCAGGCTGACTCATGAGGCTGCCTCCAACGAGAAGTTGCCACTGACCAGAATAAATAAGAGCAGATCCTGATCCCCAGTGAATCTTTTCACAAGCAAAGTGTGCCACTGAAATGAAGTGACATTCAATGGACCAAGCCAGGTGGGCTAGTTCTGCAGCATGAGGCACCAGTTTATCTGCAGAGGAGGCATCAGCAAAGCCAAGCAGCAGCTCATTTCTAGAGAGGTGCTGGTTATAACCCAGCAGCTTCTTTACCTGCAAATTACCTGAGGCAGCTGCAGAGCCATCGTAGGGATGCAGGAACACCCATTAAGACAAGACACATTGGCTCTCTTCCCTAATATGCATGCTTAAAAACATCTTAAAAGTCTTTAAAAGCTGCCAAGACTTGTGTGAAAATATCAGGTGTTACCTTGAATTATTGATAGCACTGAGATGCTTCATCCCTCAAAGCCCAAACTGAAGTGTACATTTTAAAGTCCTCTTAATATGCACTTTTCTTAGGAAGAAAAAGATGTAAATAAGAAAGAACTGCAAAACTTCAGTTCCTAAGGCAGTACACGCAATGTAACCTGGGTTGCACGACACCTGTACAGGTAATTAGTATTGTAAATTAGTAAGTTTAATTCTAGGAACAGGTGGATTATAGTATTCCCTAGCTTTATTTTTCAGCTTGCCTCTGATCATTCCTACACAAAAGTGTTGTGGGTAATTCTATACTACACTGAGTGGCATGATAAAAAGGAAAGAGTTATTTAATACGATAAGTACTTAATTGTTCAGTATACCTTAATGAAATAATTATTCTTTGTAAATTTAATCAACCTGTGAAATAAATTCCCTCCAAGGCACCTGATAAGGGTAATGTCAATGAAATCTTTGCACAGCAAGACAGGTGCTCAGGACCCCACAGGCTTCAATGAAAAAGCCTCCCTGGTGCACGTGTGCAGCACCTCCGACAGCCTGGCCACCGCAGCTAAGGACAGCAGGACCGAGCAGTGGGGCAAGCCCGGAGGGGGCTTTTAATCACAGAATCAAGAAGAAAGAAAGAAGAAAGGGAAAGGAAGAAGAAAAAGAAAAAAAAAAGAAGAAAATTACCATCAACAGAATAAGCCAAGTAAGCACTCCCTTTCCCCTCTCCTGCCCGGGGCCTGCGCTCCCGGCGCTCCCGGAGCCACCGACAGAGCCGCCTCCTTCCCGGGCGGCTCTCGAGAGCCCGGCGGGACCTCCCCTCCCCCACGCTCGCGCCGCTCTCCAAGCGGGGCTGGCGGCTCCGGCC
>NW_009702716.1:0-602 GCF_000703405.1 Apaloderma vittatum
GGAAGAAAGCAGGAGGGAAGTGGGAGTGAAACGGGAAGAAAGCAGGAGGGAAGCGGCAAGGAATTGGGAGGAAAGGAGGAGGGAAGCGAGAGCAAAGGGGGAAGTAAGCAGGAAAGATGCAGAAAGGAAGGTGGAGGTGAGCAGGAAGGAAGCAGGAAGAAAGAAGGAGGGAAGGGAGAAGAAAGGGGGAGGGAAGCGGGAAGGAAAGGGGGAGGGAAGCGGGAAGGAAAGGGGAGGGAAGCGGGAAGGAAAGGGGCAGGGAAGTGGGAAGGAAAGGGGCAGGGAAGTGGGAAGGAAGAAGGAAAGAAGCAGAAGGTAAGCAGGAAGGAAAAGGAGAGGGAAGGAGGAGGAAGCAGGTAGGAAGCGGGAAAAAAGCAGGAAGGAAAAGGGAAGGAAAGGAGAAAAGAGAGGGAAGGAGGAAGGAAGTGAGAAGAAAGAAGGAAGGAAGCAGGAGGGAAGCGGAAATGGGAAGAAAGCAGCAAGAAATCAAGCAGAAAACAGGAAGAAAAACAGGAAGCACCCCGGAAGTGACCGCTGACCCAGCTTCAGAGCAGCCCCTTTCCTGGGCCTGATTTCTTTTCTTTTCTTTAAATCAAATATTT
>NW_009702717.1:0-19593 GCF_000703405.1 Apaloderma vittatum
CCTGGCTGTGGGCGCGGCCGTGCTGCCACGCCGATGGATTCCGAGCAAAACGAGGCAAAATGGTTGTATTTGTTAAAGTGCCCCAAGTCAAGTGCCATAATAATTTCAACGGTTTGACCGAACTCACTCAAAGCTGCTCTGTGGAGCTGCCGGTGGATGGGGCCCAGCCCTGCAGGGTGTCAGATGCATCACCTATGAACACCATCATCATCCTCATCATGGCTAGGCTTTGCAAATGAAGAGATGGGAAGGGCTCTACCCACACTTGCTACAGGACTGTACAAATGCGGGTGTAACCTTCCAAGCCGGCCCAATGGATTTTTTAGGTGAGGCTCAGCATGTGCAGAACTGGCATCACCCTTTACTCCTAAGCTTCATCTGCCAGGGCCTAGCGAGCTTGGACAGTGACAGCAACGTCCTCAGGATGTAGGTTTAGTTAGAGTATCCTTCTCTTAGATGGATGGCCTTACAGGGCTAAATAAGCTCCATCTGCCTGGGTTTGGAGTTAGAGTCGTCCGTCTCCTAGGATGGTTGCCGGGATGCTAACGAGCCCACCCTAACCACGGACACACTTAGTCTGACCCTTCAGTTGAGACCTGTCTGGCATGGGAGACCCTACTGGAGGCATATGCCACCTCCGGCACGCAGGCTTCTCCCTCACAACAAGGGGACATGAACACCAGGCAAACCGAAAAATACAGGAATTCAGTGGGGTATGTGGTGACATTGTCAGAGCTGGCCTCTGCCATCAGCACCGTGGGCTGCAATGTGCTGCCTTCTGTCCTGAGACCTTGAGTTTGTCTGTGTGCTAATGGGGCTGCTAACACAAGTCATGTTTAACATCACATTTTCAAATGGTTCGTCATGGGATCTTTGATTTAATTTGTATTAATCTGTGTGATCTGTTTGCCTGTGGTCCCACCTTTGGTTACATAGATCGCACTCCAATTTGTACAGTGGGAACCCAAGGAAATAGGTTTGGCTTTCATTTACACGGGGCCCTTTATAACACTCCATCGGGTCGAGATAGTGGCTCTCTGCGCTCACCAGAGTTTTCAGTGGATGCTGCCTCACCCAGCCTGCTCTAGTGATGATACGTTCTACACTGGGGAACTGCCCATTTTTCTTCCATGTCAGTTGATAAACAGAATCTGGGTCATTCTGTTAAGTTTTTTTAACACGTGCAGAGTGTGTTTCTTTACCTGCAAGTGTATGACTAGTTGCACATGCTCTAAGCGCTTTTTTTCTTCTAATAAAATACTTTGTGAGAGAACTACCACGTGTTCTGAATCCAAACCCGAGCAGGCTGGGGCTATGCACTACTGATAATTCTTTTTCCTCAGCTGTCAGATTATAAGTTTAGCTGATTTTCCACGATTAACAGATCCATTTTGGATGACTTGAGATATCTGGACTAAATAAAGCCTTTTTGCTGAAGTGCAGTTATAGATGATATTTAAGCCACTGCAGCAGTGAGAAGTGTAAACGACCCTATTCCAAACTGGGCAACTGTTTCTGTTTCAACTGCTGTCCGTCAGTCTTGAGAAAGATGCTACCCAAGCCTCGGGTCTGCAGTTCTTTCTACAGCCTGTAAAATTTAAGGACCACTGGTCTACAGCCAGGATTTATTGCCACCCTGCTAGGGAGAAGATTCCTTCCCTCTCAGCATAGCTGAGCTGTAGGTCTGGGGAAAATTTGCCAGTTGCTTCAGCATTTAGTGAAACACTTGAGCACAGGCTTGGTTATCTTAAATCTCTCTGCTGGATCCAGAACTGATGTCCTGCCTTGGAATTCCTCAGCTCTGACAGTTTTTAGTGGAAGATAAAGACATTGAGCACCTCAGAAAATGTGTCATACCTCAAAGACTTGGTCCCTGCACAGGCAGCAGTTGGGTCAGCTTCATCCTCATCAGCGTTTTGACTCGAGAGGTGGAGGGTAGAGCTTCCCAGTGATGAAAAACAAGTTGAACTGAGGCAGAAAAATCTGTGATAAATTAGTGTGGAAAGTGTTAATGGGGCCAAATGTCCCGAGTTTATTGGATTAGGGAAGTCAAACTAATTTTTAAATTATGCCTGGAGAGTGGGAAACTAGATATTGTTAGCCATTTATCTGACACAACAGAAAAGTCTTAATGGCTGTCATCTCAGCACATTAGGAAAACACTGTCAGAGCACTTGCTGACAAGATGCTTTCTCAGGGATTATTAATTATATTGCATTATTAGCCAACCACAGCATGAGAACACATTTCTCATGTTAACTAAAGTGCAACGACCATTTAGCTAATAAGTATGGCTCGGTCTTTTAAATTTTCTTAATGATTAGCAACTTAGTAAAACTGTTACGCTGAGAGATAAAAATAATGATTCAACAAGCTGTGTCTCAAGAACAAGCCTGAACTGGAACTTGCGTTTAGCAAGGACAGATAAAATATACAGTCCTAATTACCAGCCTGATGTGACAAGACCGAAGTAAACATATCTGTGGATTTAACTAACTTGCATGACCCCTTCCTGCAGCGTCATACGTAGTAAAAGTGCACTTGTGATGGTTCAGCTCGGCGTTATCGGCTTCATCCTTCCTCCGCGGCCCTGGTGAGGACAAGGGTTGCTGGAGTCTTCGGCAGCACGGAGCTCTGCAAATCCTGCCCGTCCCGCTGCAACCAGTAGCAGAATTGGTTTGAAACACCCCAGGAATAAGCCAAGCATCACCTCCAGAGGAATATACCAATAAATGAAATGATAAATGGGAATAGTAAAACACATTGAAGGCACGTTGTCCAGTTGGCCCAAGAAGGTCAGAGAAGGTCCCCAGTGGGAGGTCCCAGCGTGGAAGGAGACTGATAGTGTAGGGGGAAAAAAAGTAAATTATTGGCATGTGAAGTCTGCCAGCTCTGAGACTCCTGCTTCAAACTGCATGGTCTTAACCACGGCTCAGCCAAAAGCTTCACAGAGGTGTGGGATGAAACAGGGAGAGAAAGCCTGATTAAATATACACCGGGTTTGTTACAGAGTCGTTTTACTTAAGTGCCCCTGAACCCCCAGGCAGATCTTCCAGAAAGTTCAGGCTGTGGGGAATGTCAGTGTGGTGGGCTTTGTTAAACTGATGTATGTGCTTCCATTGTCATTCACCTGGTAACATCAGGGAAACAAAGACAGGCTGCTCGAGTGCCGCTAAAGGACCCCTCGCTGCTGAGTTACTGGCAGTGTCACTGACTGATGCCCCTCAGGCGTTAGGACGAAGCTTAGCAGAAGTTTAGCAAAGCCGTTTTGGGTGGCTTTTCTCTTGTTAAACCACCGGTATGACGGTTGCTGTAGCTCCAGCCCTCCTGTTCGTAGGGACCAGCCGGCTCAGAAGGACTGAGCGGGGACATCCAGGACTCCGGTGCCAGCACCTCCGTGCCACCCCACCCCTGCCACCCCAACCTCCTGTTCCTGGAAGGAACCTCACCTGGCTTTGCTCTCAGAGCAGGGGCAAATTTGCGCTGAACCCCACCTCTCCCTCTGCCCATTATGCTTAGAGACGCCCCAGCACCAAATTTTAAGCTGCAGCAGCCTCTGTGGAAGCAGAGGTGTGTTGTATGTTGGGCTTTTGTAGGTGGGCAGTGGGGATTGCTGGGCTTAGACTCCAGCACACCTGCAGGAGGTTCATCCCACCAGTTCCAACCAGCTCCAGGACTGCCTCCCAAGCCTGCAGTCTCACCTCTGGACCATCCATTTCAAAAGGATTTAGCTGAGGGCTTGCACGGCAATTACCACCCATGGAGCAAATGTGTTCTGCCTGGAAAATACCTCCCATCTGGAGTTGGACATAAGTCTGCAATGTACAGAGGGGAAAACCCCCCACAACAGCGCAAGCCAACACATGCCATAGATGTTATTCATTGTCACTTTTATGTAACAGACATAGATAACATTGCTGATAACATCTCTTTTTTTTCTTTTTTTCTCCATTCAGACAATCCATTACAATATTTAACTAACTGCAGTAGACACCACAGAGCATTTGTGAGCTTGTTGTCTCAGCTGGTATCACCTGAGGAGACCTGTTTGCAGCACACAGGCTGATGGTTCGACCCAGAGCTGGCACCCCAGCTCCGGGGCTCTCGTCTGTGGACCCTGGTTCCCATACACCCTGTGTAGAGTCACAGAATATTTTGGGTTGGAAGGGACCTTTAAAGGTCATCTAGTCCAACCCCTCTGCAGTGAGCAGGGACATCTTTATCTAGATCAGGTTGCTCTGTGCATGCCCTGTGTCAGTCCCAGGTCTGCCACCGCTGTAGAACATGACAGCATTGACCCAGTTCTCCTCTTGCTAAATCCCAGCAGTCACTCCAGGAAAGCCTTTGGTACAAGCTTATTGCTTCAGTGCACATACCAGGGCCAGACACTTGTCCCAGTGGACCTTGTGGCTACAATTCCAGTCTCTTGGAAAGGACCAGAAGAGAGTAAAGTCTACAAAGGAAAAAAGTTCAGGCACTTGGAAAAGAACGTGAATCTTCCATAAAACCAAACCCACAGCAGCAGCCTATGATACTCCTCAACCCATCTATTCTCAAGCTTTTCACTCTGCTTGGTCCTCTGTTAGACTATGTTCACTGCTTCACTGGCAGTCACGATGACCAAGCAATGCTGGTGCTTCGTCTGTAAATAAATAATAGGTTCCTATCCTGAGAAAGTTGCTAGAAAGTAGCCCAGTAGCACATCAAGGAACATAAAAATCTTAAAAATCAAGCAAACAGAGAGCAGGCTTTACAGTGATTCCAACATATCCCTCAAAGAAGGAAGAGAAATCATTGCAGTTTTTGTCACATAAAGGTATCTCATAAAGGAGCACAAACAAGGTTACAAAAACAGCACAACCTCTTGCTTGCACACTATCCTGGTTGAAGCACATCCAGCAAAAACATAAGTGGGGCAAAGTGGAGGTCAGACTGCGGGACACCTTCCAGTTAACGCCACAACACCCATTTTCCCTTTGGTTCTAATTAATTGTTACGGTAGGGACGGCCTGACGCCTCAGCTGAAGCTGGAGCCTGTGGGTCTAAGTGTTGTAGAAAAGGAGGGGAAGGCAGGTGCGGAGGGCGGGGAAGGAGGAGCAGGGAGGGGAGGTGACCTGGTGATGGTCACACCGTGGGAGGGCTGGCAGCAGGACTTGAATCTCCTGGGGGGCCAGGAGTGCCTGAGTTTGGTGTGTGGTCAATGTTGTGCTGTGTCTTGTGCTGTAGCAGGGATGAGGGAGGGGGAAAAGGCTTCCTAGGAGGAAGGAGGAGGTAAATTGTCTGGCTGAAGCAAGCAAACAAAAAAATGCACAGCAGCCCAGCCAGAGTTTCTAAGATTCTCCTAAAAAATGTGACTTGAGAAACCCTTACGAGATTGGACAGCAATCGCAGATAGCAAAGCACAGATGGCAGGGCAAATGAGCCGCATCCTCCCGACCGATTCAGGTGGGATCCGCCTTCTTCCTCTGCACAATCAAGAGTAAGGGGGACTTTGCTCAGTCTGTTTTCCTTAGCACTTTGGACAATCAGTGCTGTGTGCTGGTGGCACAACTGCACCAGCCGTTGGTTTCTCAAGGCGTCAGCTCACTCAGCAGAAGGAAGCAGCAAACATGGGACAGAAGGGTCAAAATATGAGGCTGCAGCACCCGCTGACCCCTTTCCTTCATTCCACCTGAGTGATGACCCTGCTCAATGTCATACTTTGCCAACTAGTAAGATCATAATTCCACTGGGCTCTTCCAGTGGGGCACGGAGACACACAGGTAACATATTCCTCCTGTCCTTTCCCTGGCTCTTCCCGCAGCCCAGATGTACCAAGTATTTCAGAGTAAAATGCCAGTTAGCACCTGCAGCTTGGAGGTGTGACCCGCAGCAGCTGAAGGAGGTCTGTGCTCAGTCCCTCCTTTCTGGGTGCGTGGTGATGTCTATGCCTCCTCACTGCCTCGCAGGTTTGCCAGCTCGGTCATGGCTTTGGCCGGGAGCTTCTTGCGGCGGAACACAGCTGCGATCTCCTCGAAGGACTTCCCTTTTGTCTCTGGTACTTTGAAGTATGCGAACAGAAAGAATACCAGGAGCAGAGCTGCGAAGATCGCAAACACGTACGGTCCACAGAGATCCTGCCATGGGGGGAGAACAAGGGACAACCACGTCAGCGCCGCAGGGATGGCTTCCCCTGCCTACCCCAGGTGGCTGAGGTGCCCAGCGGGGCTTGGGGATGGAGATCTGGGAAGCACATCCACGTCTGGCTGGGCTTGGTGGGGTCGTGCCAGCCATTTATTTGGTTGGTTTTGGAGGGATTTCTTACCGCAATGTACTGGAAACACATTCCCACGATGAAGTTGCAGGCCCAGTTGCAGAAACCAGCGACGGCGATGGCGGCCGGGCGTGGGCCTTGGCTGAACAGTTCGGCGACGATAAACCAGGGGATGGGCCCAGGCCCGACTTCAAAGAAGATGACGAAGAGAAAGATCGCGACCATGCTGACGTAGCTCATCCAGGCAAACTGGCTCTGCAAGAGGGAGTGCTCAGTTACAGTCCCAACAGAACTCTTGTCAATTATCACTAATTACTTTAATTAGGGTTCTTTTAGAGAAATTTATTCAGATGTATAGGGACTGGACATGAATAATTAAAACTCTAAACTCTTGTGCCGGGTTCTGGTTGGGTGTGTGGCGCCAGCCTTGGCACTTGCAGAGGGATGCTGAAGCTCACAGATACCAGCTCAGCTGTACCTTCAAGCCCTCTCCTTGCCTGCAGCAGGGCAAAACATTCACTTTAAAGGGTGCTTTGTCTTCTCTTGTTTGCACATCATGGAGAAAACACAGAGAGAAAGCCTTACCAGGAGCACAAGTCCAACTGTCATGGCCACGGCGCTTATTAACATGCCCATCAAACCAGCCAGGAACAGAGACCGCCTGCCCGCCTTCTCCACCAGAAAGACCTGTGGAAACACGTGCAGCAGCTCAGTTTCTGGCGCCACAGCTCTCAGGAGATTCAGTCAGGTCCATTAGCAATGAGCAACCCGTTAGCACTGCCACACCACACTCTTGCTCTCATGGCAGAGATTTAGGTGCTGGTTTCCAAGTGTCAGAAGCTCTGCTGGTGGCTGTTAGGGAGCCAGACGGAGAGCCACCCTGCCAAAGGCAAGGCAAAACCACGTGTACTTGGCGCTTACGCATTTCCAAGCGCTCAGGACTTTCCACCACTCCTACACATGTGCTGCTGACTATGAACTTTTTTTCTTCTCTCTCTTTTTTTTTTTTTTCCTCTCAGGAAAAATAAACCTACTAGGTCTGCATTGGTTTGGAAGCAGCCTTCAAAATGTAGCATGATTCAGGTCACATCATGGGTCATCGCACCTTGCCTGTCCTAGGGCAGGGAGAGTTGTGTAGCACCTGGAGTCAGCATTTTCCCTCCAGTTGCTCCCAGACCCCTTTTTCTTCCCTGGAAGCCACAAGGCTTAGCTTGTTCCTTCTCAACTCATCACCTCACCCAGCTTTTGACATCTAAGTCTGTATTAATCACTTCACCCGATGGGGAGACGTGGGTAACTCCAGAGGACAGTGCATCTCCTTTGGCCTGTGGACACCTTTGGCCATCAGCTCAACCTTTCCTGTCATTACAGAAAGGGATTTCTGCTTCCAAGGGACTGTCTCTTTTGCTGGAGAATGTTCATGCTGCCAACTCCTCAAGCTGCAGAGGATGAGCCTCTGCGCTTCCTTCTCCCCATGCCAGGGTCCAGCCAGCTGTCAGTCTTTCTGCCTTTTGAGCTCTGTCATTTATTGACAAATGCAGGTAATTTTTAAGTGCTCATGGCCAAAAGAAGCAAAGAGCAAATGCCTCAGGCTACAAGTACCACAGCCCTGGTTGGAAATCGAACTACGGGAGACTCTCCAAGAGAAAGACCTCTTCCAGCCGCATGCCTCCGTGCCTCATTTCACAATATATAAACATGCTTTCTCCTCTCTTATTTCTACCTTGCAGCTAGTCCTGCTTCATGGAGGGTAAAAGACCTTTTCTCCCTAAGTCTCTCTAGAGATGTGAGGGAAATGGTCTTGGCATTTCCTGATCTTGTTATATTAACAGCCACATTAAAAAAAAATTGCCTGCTGATAAGAATTGTCTTAGTACTCTCAGGAGAGAGACAAACGAAGGGAAAGGCTGCGAAAACGGAACCATCTTTTTATTGCAGCAGAGCACTGCGTAGATACGGTGAGGATGGGTGCTAGATTACTTTTATTACTGTGGAATAGCCTTTGGATATCACTCCTGCAGGTGCTATGTACATACAGAAAACAAACTGAAAGATAACAGGTAAGAGGGAGATTGCGAGCTGCTGGCTTCCCCATCGAACCCCAATCCCCTGCCTGCTCCTCGAGGGCAATTTTAGAATTTCACTCTTTTATTTTTTGGGGAAATGCTGAGCTATCAGAGTTTCCCTGAGCACAGTGATGCAGTTTTCACTCATGAGGCATTTAGTGGTGCTGTTTGGTAGCAATGGGCTTTATTTCAAGGCTTGTTTTTTCAAACAAGTCTTGCCCAGGGAATCATCTTTCCTGTAAGGTGTGCAGGGTCAGCCCTGCGAAACTGCACATCCCAGCCCCAGCTCCAGGATAAAACTGCATTTCAAAACCACAGTGTAGCTTACGTGTTTTTGTAGTCTGGGGTGCAGAAATATTTACTTACTGAGATAACAGTGAAGACCGTGTTCACCACTCCAACGCCAATGGTTGCGTAAACTGGTTGGTCAACTCCAGCTCTCTCAAAAATGTTTGTTGAGTAGTAAAAGATCTATCAAAATACATGAGGATGAAGGATTAGTCAACAGGGCTGGTGGAACTTTTTGTTCTCTTGAGGGAAGAGTTGCACTTGCTTGGCTGAGATGTGAAGTAATTTAATTATGATTAGTTTTTCAACTTTTAATGGCTTGTTAAAATAATTAAAGCTGGAGCTTTCAAAGGAGCCTGAGGGAGTTAAAAATCCATTGAAATTCCTGTCCTGAGCTACTGCATTTGCACATTTAAAACTGTTTCCTTCCATGTAGTCCTGTGTTTAATCTTGAAAGCCAGATCACCAGCACTGAGCGCTGGAGACAGATACCCTAATACGATTGAGTTTTGGATGAATTATTTTAAAATATTCTCACTCCATTGAAATGACTCAAATTTCTCCTCGTCTCCAACAACAAGGCAATTCCTGTTTGGTGGCAGTTAAAGGGCAGGAGGTAAATGAATGGTTGACCCTGTGGTTAGTGGATGGTTTTGTGCTGAACTCCCTTGTACCCTCCTCCCCTCCTGCCCTCCCACAGCCTGGCTTGGCGGTGAGATCTGCCTTCAACACTGATGGTGGTGGCCAAGGAGCCTCCTGCAGTCATGGGGAAGCCTTGTCTTCCCCCCTACGTGGCTTGGAATGAGCCAGCATTGACTTTTCACGCTCAGCATGTATTTCTTTAAAGGCAAAGCTTGTGGGGAGACTCACCGCGTTGATTCCAGAGAACTGCTGAGAAATCTGCACCATCAGCGCCACGATGACAGCCTGCTTGTACTTCGAAGAGGTGAAGAGCTGCCTTATGGAGACTTTCTTTTCACTAGCAGCTTCTTGCTTTTCCTTCTCCATCTCAGCAATCTCTTTCATTGGGTCACAGTTTCCTCTGAGCCTTTTCAAACCTTATTAAAAAAATCGACATGATATTTTGAGTGGTAGATAAGAGGCAGGGTAAGGGCAGGAATCTTTCTAGCCACAACTCAGACCCCATGGACAGTAGTGTCCTCTTGCTCTGAGGACAACCAGGGCACATCAAGCCCCAAGACTGTGTCTGCTTGTCAAGTGGCAGCAAGTTAGGCAAAAGCTCTGGGACACTGCACTCAAGTCCTGGCCCCCAGCAATTCTTACTAGTCTCATGCAAACATGTCTAAATAGTTTCTGGTCCAGACCTAATTTATACTTCAGCAGCTCAGAGCTTCTTATCTCAATTTTCAGCTGTGTCCTGCCATTGACTGTGCTTACTCCTTTCAGAGATGGCTGGAACCAACTACGGAGGAAGATGTATGAGTGGTTGCGGTAACCGCTGTGGATTTGCTGTGTAGTTGCAGCTAGGACAGAGAGATCAGCTGCCCCCCAGAAGATGTAATCTTTATACCTGGTTGAAATCCCTTCCAATTCAGCGGGGTTTTTGGGGGTGACATCTGTTAAACGCAATCTCTTGCGAAGGCTTACATCAGCCACAGTGAGGCAGAAGCAACTGTGCCTTAGGCAGTGACTACATGCAAGTGTCCAAAGTCCCACCTGTAAATGTGTTGCATGGGATGGAGCAGCTATACCCCCTTACATGTGTGAGACCTCAGCCAGGCTTTCTCTTTGGTGTTTAGTATTAAGTAGAGTGTAAATCCAACTCCAGACTCTTACTTTTTTTAGCTTCCTCCACCTTCCCTAGTTTGATGTAAAGGTATCGAGGGCTCTCAGGGCACAATAAGAGAAGGAAGAACTGCAGGAGGGCAGCCACACCGGACAGACCAAGGAGCAAAGGCCACATCTCATCGTTGCCCAGAAGAAACTCTAGTCCAAGGACCTGAAATAATGGAGGTATGTGTGAATGGCTTATTGTGCGTCCTGGGAAAAGAAAGCAATTGATTGCGATGGAATTTCAAAGCGACAATTTGGAGGGAAACTAGAAGGCAATACCAATTCTTAGTCCTAAAAATCTGATTTATTTAGTTATGATGCCTGTTTACAAGAAGGGGACAAACATTGCATAAAATGTCATGAACAAGACTTTGGCTTATGGGTGCTCTGGGATAAACCTCTGCGAGCTTGTTCCCCACCCCAGGGTGACTTGGTCCTCCTTGGGACACGCCACCAGCAGGAGACCTGTGCCTGGCCAGAATCACTCCATAAACAGCTCAGTAAATACAGGTGGGCTGACAAAAATGTTTTCTCCTCAGACTTTGCTGTCCTGCATGTTTAGGGTGTGGGTTTTTATGGGCATATGTGTCCTAAGCAGCTCCACAACGGAGCAGAGTGTGGATGGAGGTCCATGCAGCGTGGGGTGTCCCATCTGCCTGGCTGCTAGCCAGCACTGAGCACTGGGGCCACAGCGTGGGGCTCCTCAAACAGGCTAAACTGAGCTTTGCCTCAGCGTGTGATTATGGCATTGAAAAAGGTGCTCCAGAGGGGTTGTGAGTACTTACAATTTTCCTCCTTCCACATTTTGTAAAACATTTTTTGTATTCCCACAGTCAGGGAGGCTGGCGGGACATACCTTGTGAGCTTTTTTCCCCAAATCATCAAATCAGATGAACTTTGTGGTTACATTAAGTTTTTCTGGGTGCATTGGTGCTTTGTACATTTATGTCAAGTAGTTGGGACTCCTGCCACGCCAGGCAATGCTGACAGGGGACATTGGGTTCCCTGCTTCTCCGAGGAAGCTATGTTTGAGTACCTTAATATCAGGGATCTCATGTTCAGGATCCAGTCTGACTCTCATGAGATACTTACAAAAACTTCCTAGGGGAGGGGAGAAATTATTTGCAGAAGTACTTTTCATTTCGTGAAAAGTCATCTTTGTTAAGACACCTCTGACTCAAGGTAGGACTTTAACCCCATTAGAGCTTTGCACTCTCCTTCAGTTTTGGGGTGGAATGGTGAGTAACACCCCAGTGTATCTCTGGAGTATCCCTAATCTCTGAAATGCCTTCTCTGGACCTGTGCGCTTTCCTTCTTACCTGGCTGATGAGGATACCCGTGACGATAGCAAGCTGGTGCAGTGTCCCCAGCGCTCCTCGAAGGGCCGTGGGAGAGACCTCGCTGACATACATGGGCACGAGTCCAGAGGAGAGCCCTGCATGAGCACACGCGGGCGTCACCTCTTCTAGACCACAGCTCGGCAACCGACAGCAACCGCTTCCCGAACAGGAAAGGAGGCTGGAGCCCGTGCGCTGCCCCCCATGTCTGACCCAGCCCCTCGTGCCTGGCTGGGAACCACCTGCACCTCGCAAAGTGCTCAGATATCCACAGATTCATTACCCCAAGCCAGAAAGCCTTTAAACTTGAACACACACATATGAGCATGGAGCAGAGATCGTCCGCTGGGAGAAGTTATCACAGAGCAAAGAGCTTTCTTAAAACTTGCCTTGAACCTTCAGAGTGGAATATTGTATTTGCATGCCAGTAACGGTGATAATGAGCTGTTATGTCTAATTCTAATGTAATTCTGTATTATTTACCTACTATCTTACCAGCATTATGTACACTGCTCCTGTACTATCTGCTAGATAGTACCGTTGTCTAGGGAACTTGTTAAACAGCATGGCTAACAATATACTCTTACAAGAGCCACTACCAAGATCCAGCCTTGAGATACAGAGGAGGGACTCGCTCCTTTCTAGGCTACGTAAAATAAGCCAATTTCATGACAGAGCCAACACAAATACTTGTGGGAAACATCCTGGATAGAGAAGGACAGACACAGGGAGAAGAGGGAAACTCCCACCTGTAGAAACCCTTCTGAACAGTAAAAATAAAAAAAAAATAAAAAAATATAGGAAACTCTTAACTGCAGCCGCAGAGCACACAGCACCCATCGAGGGACTGGTTCGCCTGGACTTACCGCAGTACAGCCCCGTGACAGCTCTCCCGGCGATGATGAGCATGTGGGACGGCCCAAATTTCGCCAGCCCCATGAGGAGGTTCCCAGCGATGGAGAGGACGTTCACCACCAGCATGGCTTTCACCCTGCAAGGCAGCAGCAGCAGCACAGCTCCTTCTGGCACCTCAGCCACAACAGCCATCGCGACACGCGATTGGAGCTATCAAGTGACTTAATCAGCACTAGAGGGCAAAAATTAATGATCATAGGCATTGAAAAATATCAGGCAAGGGCGCACTCATGGTAGCTAGAAGTATATTGTACATCTTGTAAAAATGCTGGTCAAATGCCCTCCTCTCCCTTTTGCTGTGGAGAGGGGGGATTTGGAAGTTAATCAAGACTGCTCATCAGCTGCTTCTCTGAAGTGCTAGAAGTTGCAATAAAATCCCTGATTTACAATTGAGGGTTTTAATAAGATAGACTGTGATAGTTTGAACAGTATTTTAGAGGTTTGAGGTTCTTTCTTTTTTGTTTCCATTAGATTAGGGGAAATAACACAAATTGTATTTCTATGTGGAGAAAACAGTTCTAGGGGAAAAACCGAACAAAAAGGCTTGGGCTGTGTCACGTGCGTCACAAGGTCCTCTCACCTCCCCAGCCGGTCGCCGATCCACCCCACGGTGAAGGAGGAGATCATGCCACCAACGGCGAACACGGACACGGAGAGGGACCAGTACATGGTGAGGACGTGCGGGGAGGTGGCCAGGTCCTCGCCAATGTCGGCCGGGGGTGCGAGCGTCCCCTCAGTGCCATCCCAGGGCTCTGTGCCAGGGACAGTGACGGTGCCATCCTCCCTGGAGACGTTGGTGGCATGTCTGTCCAGGGGGGCAATGCCCAGCACGCGCCCGTAGTGGGCTTCTATCACCTGTCATGGGCAAAGAGGGAAAACGCCATCAGCTCAGATCTATAACCACCCCCACCCCTGTTTTGGTTTGGTGGGGGTTTTTTTGTTTTTTTGTTTTTTTCCTGCTCTAGGAGAAGCTTCTCATCACAGGCTCTACAAGGGTTAAATACTGGAGTCTCCCACAGCTCCCCAGCACGGAGACCCTCACCGGGGAGGGAGCATCCCCCCCTCATCCAACACCAACTCCTGGGGACCGGGTGAGCGCGGTGTCCGGCTCTGGCACCCACGGGGAGGTGCTGTCCCTCAGTCTGGGCACAAGGACCGTGTAGCAGTGGGGACAGCACCACGACCTGCAGTGCCCCTCTCTGGGGGCTGACAGCAGGGGGGTCCTCGCTGTTGTCTCACCTTATCGCGAGGGCTTTGTACTGCTGGAGATGACACCTGGGGAAGGGGCAGAGCCCCCCGGAGACCTTCTGCAGGGGATAAACCAACTCTGGCTGCCCTGAAGCCCTTGTTCCTTGGTTGTGCACAGCTTGGGGGGTGGCTCAGCTTACCTTCTGGGGGGCGTTAATGACACCCAGGCTGTAGCCGTACTGGAAGAAGCCCAACACTGCGGTGAAAACGGAGAGGACCAGCGTTCCCGTGAGGTGCTGGGGAAGGAAGCAGAGAAGAGCCTCACCCTGCTGTCCTAGCTCTGCCGAACTTGGGTGAGCTGCACCCCAGTCCTGTCCCAAGGGACTGGCTGCCACGCTGCCCGTCCTCGCCCAAGGGTGGCTCGGGCGGGCCCGCCAGCCGAGGCAGCAGCAGCAACATGCTCTGCCCCATCCCAGCGCCCGGGCAGCGCTGCTGAAACAACAGTTAGGAAAAAACGACCCAAACAGTGGTTTTCATCAGTGCTATTTCAAGTATTACTTCCTTCCATCACAGTTAAAATTCTCCAATGAGCTGATGGAGCTCTTACAAATTAAAAGTAACCCCCTGAACCCCTTTGCACTTATGCAGACATCAAAGAGCAACTAATTAGGGGAGGGGATTTTTTTTTGGTTGGTTTTGGTCTTAGCAAGCAATAAATGCCATTGCTTAGTGCTGGGCTCCTGTAAAAATTCTAGTGCAAAAATACCACTGAGCCATGGTTACCTTCTCTGCTTGCATTTTGCTTTTCTTGTCCATCCCGCAGCTTCTCTGCTGTCCTCCCAGGAGCCGTCACTGTCCTGGACTTCAGAGCGAGGTGGGAGCTTGGGCAGGGAAGGAGGGACAGGAGGGCTGGGATGGAGGCAGCAAAGCTGGCTCGCGCTCCAAGAGATGGGGACTATATCAACTCTGGAGTTAATAAGAAACCCAAGCCTTCCATGTGTTATTTGGCCACTACCAATCCTGTATTTGGGAGGGCTGGCAAAAGAAGAGAGGACCAGCAGAGACAGGGAGCGGACCTGAGAAATTCAAATGATCCAGCTGAAAGGCTGGTTCGGGGCTGTCCCTTTGTTGAACTGACTGTGATGTGACATGCCAGGGACTTGGGAACACGCTACAGCCTATTCTGAGGTGCTCAACACCTTTCTTGGCTTCTATGCTGGGTTTATGTGCTACGTTACAAACATCTCACTGAATTAGCACAAAAAAATCCTTGCGGCATATATAGCAAAGAAGCTGGAAAATGACTAAGAGTGTTTTATTTAGATAGCACTTGGCACCTGCTTTAAAATACATTTATGTGTGTGTACCTCAAACACAGCCAAACATACATAAATACAGATGTACATGGGTCTCTCTATAGGCATATACATACCTACTCGCACACGGGCCCCCTGACAGAGCTGAAAGGCTGGGGCACACCTATACATGTGCATCCTGAGCATTCCAAGAAGTTGGCTGTATATGGAGACAGAACATAGCAAGTTTACCCCCAGTATTCCAATAACGCACGTTATCATTAGGAAGCCCACAGCAGCGTGAATGCTGAACCTTTCAGCACCACCAGCTGATTGCCGCGCTGTCAAACAGCGCTGGCGCTAGCAAATATTGCTGATGGTATCAAACACCACCGATGCTGCCAAATACTGCAGCCCTTTGGCTGGGCTCGCTGGGTAGTCATGAACTTTGCACATCTGCAGGATCTGGTCTGAGCTGGTCTCGCTTTGCTGTCCTTGATGTCGTCAGCCAGAAGAACTGCAGGCGGACGGTGGCATCCGTAGCAGAAATGCCAAAGTCTGACTCAGCCAAGGTGATTAATACTGATTAATGCCATTACATTTATTACCTTCCAGAAAAACCCCTGATGGGTTCCAGCAGCTGTGGGCACAAAACATATTTTCTACAGAAAAAAAAAAAAAAGAAAAGAAAAGAAAAGAGAAAGATGAGCACAAGACCTTTCGCACTGGTCTCCTTCAGTGAAGTAAAACTTTAACAGGAGGAGAAAAGTTCATCACATTAATGCAGGCATTGATTTCAGCCACAGCACCTGCATTCCGCTCTTGGGCTGGGGTAGCTGCAAAGGGGAGGGCCCTGAGGCTGAGCTTTTTGAAGTTTTCTCCAATATTTGTCCTCCCAGCTGAGATCTTTGCCCACTGTGTTTGTTTGCTCACCCTGTGTGGATACCCAGGCATTTACAAGCACCATTTCTTTGCATTGTGGTTAAATGCCTCCACGCCAGGGGCTGGCAGGATGAGACAATTAACAGGCTGCTCAAGTTTGAATCAGAAAACACATGAGAGCCCTGACCCAAGATCCCAACCTGAAATCCTCAGACACTATGAAACTCCTGGCCAGGACCAACGTCCCCTCTGGGTTCCCCGCCGGGTTGTGGGTGCGTGGATGAGGGAGGATGATACTTTTCCCCCTTCCCAGCCTTTGCTCTACTCCAGAAGGAGAAAGCAGGGTGGCTTTTCGGTGGCTTGTAGCCTGCTGTGTCCTCCCTGCTGCTCACAGAGCAGAGCCCTCCCTCCATCCAGCCTCCCGGGGAGGGGGGTGCAGGGTACCAGTGGGGAACCAGGAGTGAGCGAGCACCCCTCGGAGCAGCCCGGTGACTTCCAGGGAAACCTCGGGTGCCAAAGGCGGGATGGAAGCCCCACAGCCACCAGCCTCCCTTGGCCAGGTCTGCTGGCAAAAAGGCATGAAGTTATCCCTGGATTCTCCCACCGCTTCCCAGCCCCTCTTACCCTCCCTGCCAGGCTGGATGCCAAGAGCTGGTGCTCGGGTCTCCCTCAGTGCTTGTGTGCAGCCCCCAGGTGATGCCAGAGCCTTGTCCCCAGGCACATATTTAATGACACCAACTGATTCAAACCCCTGTGTTTTTCTGAACAGGGTCTGGGTGTGGACATACTGGTTAGCAGAGGCCAGCTCGAGTCTGGTCCCGAGGCTCGCTGATGGCAAAGGTCGGTGCGTAAATCTGCCTCCGGCTGCAGTCGCTCCCCAGAGGGGCTGTCAGAGCAGCACACCTCCCTTCTTAGCCTGGAAAACTGAAGCACGATGTTCCCACCTGCCAGAGCACCGGGCCCAGCTCCACCAGTATGAAGCATCCGCCCATCCCATCTCTTCCAGGTGTGAGTCGGCTGTGGGGCTGCAGCCCACAGGGCACCGCTCAGGAGCGACACCGACCCGTCCCATGGCTGGCGAGCCTCCCCAGGCAGCAAAGTGACTTGACCAAGGGCACAGAAATGGAAGGGGAAAAGGAGAAGTGGGACCTTCCCTGCGGGGCTGGCGCTGCCATCCTCGTGCTCGCCACTGCCCTGTGTTCAGGTGACCCCAGGCTGAGGGCATCACTCCAAAGAAATACCAATTTCACCATTTTCAGGACAGCAGCACACACTGCACCCCTGGTCAGAGCTTTGCCAGTGCTGTAGGGTTTTGTGGCTTTTCTCCAGAGCTCCCTGCAAGAAGCTGCTCCAACGGCTCTCATAGTTTCTCATTGCCCCGAGTGTGCAAAACAGGTAAATGCCAGGAAGCCCCTTACCCTGGGGGACTGCACCTTGTAGCATGAATCTCAACATTTTATGATGGGCATAATTTACATTATTTGCAAACAGCAGCGCTTGCATTATTGCTAATGCTTTATTTTATTAACAAAGCGTAAAAACTGCCTGTAATGTTACTGTTATGCAGAATTGCCATGCTTATTGCCTACTACACGTTGTGTCTATTATAATTAGTGTTGCTAAATCTAATGCTGTGTGATAAAAGCAACAGGTTAAAGTTTATGGTCAGGATTTGCTTTTGAACACTTAACCATGCTGTCACATCAGTGAAAAGAATGTAAAGATTCCATGAGGACAGTTGGCTGTCTCTGTCGCTGGGGTCATCAGCATGCCTGTTTTACTGCCTTTGGGTCATTTGGAGGCAGATTTCATGGTAAAGAAAAAGAAATTTAAAAAAAAGGAAGAAACGAAACTGAATCAAACAGAGGAAGAAGGAAGATGCAGACCATATGGCTGTGTCTCTCCAGGTAAGAGCAGGCTGGCACAAAAACAACATGATGTATGTTCATTTTTTCTCTATATACGCACAGCAGCTGGGGGAGGCAGCAGTGCTGGGGCCACCCAGGAGACAAAGGCTTCAGCCTGACACGACAGGTTTGAGAGCGAGAATTTGATGCATTTACAGCACAGTTGTAAAGATACTGGTGTGCTGGCCCGGTGCTCTTCCAGCAAGAACTCGTGGTATTAAACCAGCCGAGTTTAATGGGGCCCTTCCCGCCCCTCCCCAGCTCTGGGTGGTGCAGCATCTCCCAAACGAGAAAAATTGGGAAACAAACTTCTTCTGCAGTAGGTCGCGACCTTGAGCATCCCCCTTTCCGCCCCCAAAATACATCACGTGATTGACACTCCCAAACCATCTCGCACCAAGAAAAATGCCATTTGGCAATCGTTCTAGAACAAGTTTGAAGACGTTCAGTTCCCACGAGCAGCTGCTACAGTCTTACCTCCGAGCATCCTTTACCTCGGGTACGGTACCCAGCACCTCCCCAGGGTCCACCTCACGCCAGCTCTCGGCTCTTTTCTTTCATTTACCACTGAGGGTACGACCCGTCCCTGAAGCTCCTGCAATATTTCACAGCAACTCTGTAAATCATTGAATCTGTAACAGGCTCAAGTGTCTCTTTTTCCCTCCTGCAGCGCTGCTCAGCTGAACAAATAAGTTTCCTTTCCTGGGTAAAAACTCCTAGAAACAGGGGTTTAAGAGATGCCCCAAATTTTATTTCTTAAAATGCTAAAAATTAAGTAGTTTCTAGAGCATTGATCAACCACAAGCATATTTTACTTATAACAAAAGACAAGCTAGGAGTATTTGGAGGGGAAATTACGTCTTTATAATAAACAAGGGCTGGTTTTCTAGAAGAGGAGAAGTTTTCAGGTGGTGATGGTCTGTCAAGACATCCCTTGGCCATGGCAGCATCGCTGGGGACATGCCTGGTCCTCCCCGCACTCATCCTGCCCAAACCCTCCCCAGGCCAAGGGCATCCCGACCTGGAATCCTAAAAAGCCACTTTATCTCTGCGACCTGCTAATGGTTAACGCTCCACGTTTTCTTTACCAAAACATAAAAGGCATGGCTTAAGGTTGAAGTTTTGTGTTTTATTGTGGCTGGCACCAGAAACGCGTTTGCTCTGCGCTATGCCCGTACACACACTCTGTAGACAAGACTGCATGAATATTGGTTTCTTGTGATGGTTTTTGTTTCAAATGACGCTAAGGTTTTGAAAAATACATTCACAAACTACCTTATGTTTAAACACAATGACTCCCTTCTATTTCATCACTGTACCCAAAAAGCGCACAATAAAAAAAAAATCATCCAAAGTTGTGTATTTATCACTTCGAGAGGGACAAAATAAACCCAACCCGAACCAGATATCAGTTTGCAACATAATAAAAAGCTCTGGGCATTATTTAATTTATATTTTAACCACAGTGAAAATATAAAGAGCTGGTGGCAATCGGTGCCCTTGACGGGACTTGCATGGGGTTTTAATTCCAGTTACTGTGGTCCTGTGGCTGTTTCTACACCTCGCAGGGTGCTCAGCCAGGCGCTGGGCAGGCTGCACCGATGCCTGGAGGGTGAAGAAGGCACCCAAAAAAGCTCCTCTCGTCTGTGCTCCTCGAGTCCCACCGCG
>NW_009702717.1:19634-20180 GCF_000703405.1 Apaloderma vittatum
CCGCGGGATCCTTGCGGTGAGGGTGGCCCATCCCGTCCCCGCCACCCTGCGTCGCCTCTTACCCTCGGATAAAGAGTCAAGTTTGACCAAGTCCTGTTGATTTAATCATTTTTTAATAAAGCCATCGTTACTGAGTACACCAAGATTGCCAGTTAAGCTCTCTATATGTCGCTGGAGGTAACAGCGCTGTGATCGACAGCGGAACGGGAAAAAAACAAAAAAAGAAAGAAAGAAAGAAAGAAAAAAACCCCAAAAAACAAACCCCAACCGAAACGAGGTAGGTTAAAACCAGCAACACAGACCTTGTTATGCGACACCCCAACACCACAGGCGGCCATGCTTGCAGCTACTGAGAAAGAAAACCCCAGATACGCACCGAAAACGGAAATCAACTGAGCAGAGTTTTTAAGGACACGATTCAACCCGAACTAAACACACACACACGGTTCGGCACGGATGTTCTCTTTCACTGGATGTCGGGTAATTCCTAGGGAGCGGAGGGGGCGGAAAACGAGTAGAGATTTAGACCCTCGGCCGAAGAAACCA
>NW_009702718.1:0-698 GCF_000703405.1 Apaloderma vittatum
CGTCTAGTCTCTCCAGTGGGAGCAAGGTCCCTTTTGTTGCACAAAAGCAGCCGCTGAGCTGCTGGTTGGTTTCAAAAGAGAGCAAGTTTTAAAGCATTTTGTTTCTGTTCATTGATTGCATCTTCCCCTCTGGGTATAAACCTGTGTCGTCTCCCCCTTTCTCGCCCTGTGCAGGCTCAGCACAGAATCCCTGGCACTGCTTGTCAGCTCATATTGCCCCCAAACAGAAAATTAAGCACTACTTTTTTTTTTTTTTTTCCTCCATTCCCTCTCACAAAGTTTGGGAATTTGAAAAAAGCATTTCCATAACACTGTCACTCAGTGATTCCTATAAATTAACCCATAGAAGGTATTCTCCCCATCGGAATATTTATAATGAACCCAACAGCAGACCCTCCTCACATTCTCCAGAGCTAGATGCTCCTCTCAGCAATTAATTGCATAAGAAGCTACTGTTTTACCTACAACCTGCTGAAGAGTTTCTGTGCTGCAGCACTTAACTGTGGCTGAACAGAGAGGCCCAGGCTCAGGCCCAGGTGCCCACAAGCAGAACAGAGCTATTTCTCTGGAAGACCGAAATACCAAATTCTAATGAAATATTTCTGCAGCACAGCTTGTTCAGGCAGCAGAGAATCAGATTTTCTTGCCACCACAGCATATGGGGTTAGGCTGATTTTTCCTTCATAGAATCACAGAAT
>NW_009702719.1:0-20227 GCF_000703405.1 Apaloderma vittatum
CCCGCCCTGGCAAGCTCGTCACTCGCGGCCTCCGCAGCCTGCGAACGTACAAAACAAACGAAAGATGATGGACGCGGCCCGGTGGAGGCTCTGCCTGCCGGCCTTGAGTATTGCACTGGGCAGGGAGACACGGCCGCAGCCCCCTCTAAAACGTCCCTCTGGCCCAGAACTCGCCTGCCGGTGCAGCCCCGGCCTCCTCCCCAGGCCCCGGGCTCAGCACGACCCCTTGCTGGGGTTTAAGAGTTCGCTCCCCGATGCGGTGAAGAGGTGGAAAACGTGACTGAAACCCAGGCCTGGCCTGTGAGGTGGTGCCAGTGCCGCAGGCCCTGAATGAGCCCCTGAAACCTGCCACTTCACTGCACTCTGCTTCTCTTAAAAATAGTGTTTTCCCAGCAACTGCAGAGATTTCAGTGTATCTGAGCTTTAGAAAGTGAAAGAACATTTTATTCTAAATACCATCACACCGAAACAGCTAAAATATTCTGTCTTAGCGATACTAAATAAAACTGTGCAGTTTAAATTTAGCTGTGTGTTTGAGCAGACACACTGGCGATGCCTGGTTCTTCTGACTCTAAAACAACTGTGAAAGTAGAGAAAATATTAATATTCCTGCAAGATGCAACCATATATTCATAGAAAATAAATATTTATGAAATTCCTAGAACTAAAACCTTGTCCTCGCCACAGCAGGTGCTTGTTTGTCAGATGTTAGATTTTTCCAAAGCCCACATGGCTCACTCCTCACACGCTCCTCTCCACCTCTCAAACAAACAGTTTCAATGTGCTCAGTATTCATGGAAGCTTGAAATTTAAAAACACCCAAACAAACAAACAACAAACCCATTGAGCCCAAATAGGGCTACTTTGCTTTAAAAGAACCACTTTCTTGTAACATTTTATCATTTGCTATTTGCCTTTCAATCACTTCTGCATTGTTATTGAATGTGGCTCAAAGTAAAGAGGGTATAATAGATACACAAGTTAATACATTTTTACTCTCTTGGGAAAACAGCTGATTATGCTCTCTTACAAAGCTGATCCCTCTGAAAGGTTATCTACAGACTTGAACACTTTATTAAAGCAACTAAATATTTCAAATTAGATGTTTGACCACAGGAGTAGCACAGATATGCTTCCTCTCAAATTGATAACTGTTTTGGTGAGGATGCAGCAGCAGCAGAAGGAAAGGCCCTTATCCTTCAGCCTTACAGGTGTCCCATTTCTTATTCCCTGGACCCTTCTACACAAAAAACTTTTGTCTTTCCTGGCTGTAGATCTATCACGTTTGAAACCGAAGAGAAGTGCAAAGTGTGTTGCTTTGGCAAGGACAGAGCTTTCTTACCTCTTCTGTCCCCTACCCTAAATGTGGAATTTCATGTTCTTGCATATAGTATCCAGCATTACATTTCTTAGATCGTTTCGCAGATCACCTGATTCATCATAGGACATTTACTACTCTTCTACAAATGCTACACTAATTCAAAGTGTTTACCACTTTTCCTTAATAAAAGCTTTAAAAAAATCCTCTTCCAGTCATTCAGGTTTTCATGCCAAATCAATACTCAAAGTATGACATTGAGCCTTAAAATAGATATAGATATTGCCTGTTGTGTGAATTTATTGAGATTCTTGTGTTTTTACAGCAGCCTTTGAATCAAAGTGAGTCACTGCAAATATGATGTGTAAGACAGTAACTCCACTCAGGCCATTACCTTTAACATCTTTCCAGCAATTTCGCCAGGGCTTGTGCTTGACTTTCCTCACCACTGTTTCCTATTTGACACATGCTTGCCTCAAAGAGGGATGGTAACAAAAGCAGCGTGCAAAAGCTGATCAAGAAAGGGGAAATCATAAGGTAGTACACAATAGCTATGACACCTTGTGTATGCCACAATGTCTATGTCCTGTTGTAGCAGCTGACTCTGGCCCTCATGAGTTGCTAAAACAGGTCCTCAGGGAGAGCATGGTTCTGAGTATATAAAAGTATTGGTCAAATTCCAGATGTTTGTACTTGTTAAGTCTGATACCTTTAGCCTAGCTGCAGAATCTTTTATAACTTACAACTAATACTAATGTCAGCAAACAGTATTTTGCACTCTCCTGACTGTGTTGTTGATATTCCACTCAGGACAATTCCTGTAAATTGAAGTGCTTATTTTGCATCATCTGCTCCAGCCTGGAGTTTCCTTTTGCTTTCAAAGGCTTGCAGCCAAGTGTCAGCACCTTCTTCCCCTTCTGCCCCCAATTCCTGACACACAGGGCTTTGGTGTCTTGCCTGTCTCCAGGAGGAGAACAAATTACGGAATAAGAAAGCACTTCAAAATGAGAACGTGCTGTTTTAAAATTTCTTGGCAATATGTCTTGAAAAATCCACGGAGGAAAAAAAATCTTAACAATTATAATGCAGATCAAATATTGGACCTGAACCACATGACTGTTTCCCTTCTAACTTAATGCACAGACATCTCAAACCAAGGGAACGAGTGGGCTGAAACAACTAATCGCATTTTGGCACAGACAAGTACAAAAGAAAACCCAGAACTACTAATTCAACAGCTTGAAATATCAGCTGCTGCATGCAAGATCTTTAAAGAGCTCTTCTGAAGAGAACATACCCTTTTAAATTTGTAATTTTTCATTTTAAAAATGTCAGAAAATATCTTTGGGAAAATACGGAAGAAACCAGCATTGTTGATATAAAGCCTGAATCCACTGAAGTCAAATAGACGTAAGGGGCCCTTACCTCTGCATCTAATTTCATCACATACATTCCTCTCAGCTATCAGCGTCCTATCACACATTTTATATATTTTCCATGCATATGCTCAGAAATTTTGTTCAGTAATAAAAAACAGCTCTAAAAGTGGGAGAAGTGATGTAAAAGATGAAGCAGTTCAGGGAGGTATAATAACATCCTATAAAACAGTGTCCTGCTACAGCTTGAGGGTTGCAGTGTTTCTCCGAACACCTGCTGAAGATCTTCACTATAGAACTCCCTCTGTGGGTCCTTGCAGACCATAGAACTGAAGCCACAAAGGAGCACATTCATTTGCCCTTCACAGAGAAAGTAAATTAATAGCTACAATTCTGAGACAGGAGTCTACCTGTAACTCCTCTGTAGCTAAATGAGTATAGCCCTGCCATTCGGGAGGTGTTTCCATACTGCAGTACCCTTTTTCACCAGTATGATACGAATAACCTAAGTGCATTTGGCCTCTTCATTTCACTCTGGGATCAGCAGCTGATCTAAGTGACTCAGAAACAGCTTCTTCAAAATGAAGTCTTGGCTAAACATTATTTGTTCACCCAAATGATACACAGCAAACAGATAAAAACGAAAAAAAAAGGCTCCATCATTCCTTGCCTGTGCTCTTTCTCCCCCTTCAGATTTTGAGTAAATTACACTGAGAGCAGCAACCGTGTCCCCTGATGTGCAAGAGGGAAGAGAGCTTCTCTTCTGGCTTATTCTCTTTGCTACTGCAGGCTTTGATCCTATGCTTGGACCAGATGAACAGAAGCCTAACAGAGTGGGTAGAGACAGATAAATAGGCATGCTCACCGTTATTTGCTCTACCATTGGGCTCTTCCAGGCTGCTGGTATTTTCATATTAACCTCATCTGCCATAATTTTCTTGGGTTTTTCTTCCTGCCCTCACCTAAGGAACAGCAAAAAGCACAGAAATTGGCAAGGGAGCTCCTTTGTTTTTCATATAGGAAAATATCTAGATGCCCAGAATCTGATCTCTTAAATAAAATGCCAAGGTTTGGTTCCTTGAGACATGTGGAATTCACCGATGCTGAAAGGGGAGGACCCACCTCTTTCTTCAAGCCTTGCCCTTCTTTACTGCTGGCTGAACATCCTCCTTTTACCTTGTGCTGGCTCTGCCATTCATTGAGAGCTGACGTGAGTCACTGAAACAGTAAAAAAACAATCCATCAAAAAGTGAATAGTTTTCTGCCATATTAAGAAATTCGGTAAAGGGTCTGACAAGCATCTGAATCAGCACAGCCAGGAAGTTGGACTGTGCAATTAGGAGTGAGGGAGAAATAGGGAGGAAGGCAGGAAAGGTGAGATTTCTTTTAGTGGGAGGAGGCTCAGTGATCAGCTAAGCCTGTAAGTAAAACTCAAAAGAAAAGATAGGGAAAAATTAGTCTGAATGCTGCTTGTAGTAGCAGCATCTCACATCTTACTCGGTCCATAGGATGGCTTTGGAACTCTCCTGGCAAATATCTCTTGCTGCTCATAAACAGCTATGATCCTATGGATCTTTAGCTGTTCCTGTTCAGCTTCTGCAAAGCTGCATCTGACGAAAAGTGACTGGACATGCATAAAAAATGAGTTACTAGGATAGAGGAAGCATTTCTTTCCCTCAGCAATATTGCTCAATGTCAGGGAGCTACTGGCGCTTGGCCTCTGAGGGTATGCCTAAAGAGCTGCAGCAGAATAAAGCTCACGCTTTTATATCTAAGTGCCAGGATGTTGTTCTCCAGCCCAGCCAGGCACAGAAATGACCCTAGAGATCCACATATTTTTAACTTTCAGACTTTATTACCATTAATTGTATCTAAAAGTGAAGCCAGGATCCCCAAGAACACGGTGACAGGAACAAAACACGATCATCCATCTGCCTAGCAACACAAGTTGCCATGAGTACTTCTCCTCACGCTCCACAGGCAGCGGGGGCTCGCCACTGAACACTGAGCCAAGTTCAATGGCCCCATACTGGTAAAGGAAGCCTGCTTCCTCGAATGAAGACTTGGTTTCCATATCCAAGACACCTGTGTTCCTCTGGACCCTAGAAGGCATTAGCCTGAAATTCAAGAATGAGGGACTTACGAAGCAGCAAGACATCGTCAGTGGAACTGCTCTTGCAAGAAACAAAAGCAATGACATTGGAAACACGAATGCAAACTCCGTTCTTCCTTTCTCTGTTTCTTTTGAAAAAGTTCTTTGCACACGTTTCAACAGCATGCCAAAAAGTCTCCATCTAACATACTGTCAAATCACTGAATTTAAGTGCTTAGGAAGAAAAGAAGAAAAAGCTGTGAGTAGTTCTGAAAACCAGGAAATACTCTGCAATGCCCCTAGCTCAGGGAGTCCTTGAATCACAAATCATTTGTAGGAGGATGAGGGAGTAGTCAAAATATCCATTTGCCTGGTTCTCCTTTGAGCACCTGCTTTAGGCCTCACTAGAAGAAAGGACACTCAAAGAGATGGGCCTTTGTTATGACCTGGAAGGCTCGTTTTGGTGTTTTTAAAAAGTGAAAGACTTTTGATCATTGTTTAGTATTTAAGAGAAATCCTCCAATAACATAGGTTATCTGGAAGATATGTAAAACTAGAGATATGTCAGAAAACCACAAAATCATATGTTTCAGACTGACATTTGAACAACCACAATTGAATGGGAATGTTGAACACTAGAATTATGTTTATGTTACCAATATTGTGAAGCTAGCCCTTAAAAAAAGCTCTTATTTCATTCTTTGTTATATGATAACATGAAATTTATGGGTATAAAGGCCATAATGTGGGTAAATTGCGCAAAGTACCTTTTACAAAGCTGTAAAGGACTAGTTAAGCTTTGGGATGAGAGGAGTAACTAAGGTTACATATCTGAATGATCCTATATAGCACTTAATCAGTTTACATGAGCCATGGTATAGCACTTTTTAATACGCAGGAGAATCCTCCTGGCACATGAATAGCAGAACTACTTTCTTTTAGATCATTTGTCAAGATTATTTGGGCATGGAGATGTTGCTATATTCACTAGGTTTGTGATAATCAAAACCAAAAAGAACCTGGGTATAAGAAAATACATCAATTTAAGCACTTAAGATTTTTTCTGCGGTTTTTTTTTTTCCAGAATGCAAGTTTTCATTTATCAAAAAAATCTAGACCATCTGCTTCTCAAGATAATGTTTGCAGAATTTAGGAAGCATTATCCTTTTAAATCTACAGGAGGACAGTAAGGGCTAAAATCATATTCTGTATCAAGTCCAATTAACTTAATGTGTTCAGGATTTCACTTCACAAATCTGACCCCACTACCTGCTCATGTTAACTTCAGAATTATTAAGGTCTGTAGGACTGATCTTAATTTGATTCACAATTTATTCATCTCCACTTACACAAATGGCACAGGATTAAGACTAGTGTTACAGCATAAGCATCACCTCAATTCTCATTGATCTCAGTGTTTTTTTATTCAGAGGGCTAATTGCACAGCTAGCTTGTTTTTCCAGGTTTGTGACATTTTCTTATTGCTTAAATATAAGCTTTAACTTTGCAGAGATTAGATTCATCTCCATGCTCTGTACACTTTCGTATATAGAATTACTATTGTAAAATGAAAGTCACTTTGAAATAAAAAGATACTTTGTTACTTTAAGAAAGGGAAAAAAAGGAACAGACAGATCCCAGGAATATTTTATCTACCTTCAGAATAAGAAAGAAATTGAGCCCCTGTTTGATTCCTTCGTGAAGGATAAGGGACTTTGATGTGCTGTGGCCAGAAGATAGATAACTGTATTAATGAAAATCTAATCTGTGCTCAGAGACTTTGCATGTTGGCTATGAATGTAAAATATTCATACCACAATAGACTGTCACACTGTCAAAAGCTGGAGTTCAGCCAATTTTACCGTGACAAGTTGACACTTTGCTGTATTCTTCACTCTAGGGAACAGGAAAAATAACCCACCAAAACTACGCCTCCACTTGTAAATTTTACCAGCGTAACTATTTAGATATGTCATAAGCCTAGAAATAGGAAGCGTTTGTCTGCTGAGCCATTTAGACACAGTAACTCAAACTAAGAGAGGCAACAAATACTTTGGATTGGTCGAGTTTTCAGTGGTGCTGTGCCAGGACAAGCAGAAGCATCACCTGCTTTTTCTCACCTTCTCTGCCATGCCCCAGGGCATGGCCATGAAAGGATCCGAATAGGAAACTGATTCAGCTAAAAAAACACTGACCGAGGCTGAGGAAACACAGACCTGCCACCAGGCAGCAGCCTGAGACTTTGGGCACAGTCCTCCATCACCAGGTGGAGGGGCTTTTGGTCCATCGCTGGCTTACCTTCTTCCACGCAGATGCCTGCTGTCCTGAACTAGCTTCCAGTCATGCTCCATTCATGTGGAGGCCCATCAAGGAAGTAAAAGCAGGACTTGAAAAGAGAACCATCATCATTTTTTAGACTAGCTGACAGGGCTGGAGGGAAAAGAAAAAAAAAAAAAGAAAGACTGGTTTTGGACATATGATCTCTTTTCAGCTCTGCAATAGAAGCTGCATCGCTTCAACAGAGTAGTGGCCATCCTTTTCAAACAAATTTAGCTTGATTATGTCACATCATTTGGACTATTGGAGTGAAATGTCTAGTTGGCATCTGCAATGTAGAACCGCGTCTGCAAAGGAAGACATGATAAACATATTAGCCTTGTGGGACAGCAATACAAGAAGTTATCACATGCAGAGCCCTAAGGAGTGGGGAAAACTGCAACATACTAGAATGATTCTAATAGATACTGTAGAGAGATGCAGATAAAGGAGACTTAACAGGAAGAGGCACTTAAATATCCTGATAAAGCCATTTAAATTGTCTTAGGATCGGTCATTCAGAGCTGTATCACTTAAGCATCTGGGAAGCTGTGCAATGAACCACACTGCAGAAATGACAATCTGAAAAATAACCCAGGAAAAACAAATAGGCAACAAAGTACTAATGGGTTATTTCTCTGTGAGACAAGTTCTTATTTGCTGAATAGCCATATATATACTTGCACAGCATAATGTAGGGAGCGACAACTGCTTAAGCCACAGTTGCTGATCTGACAGTTGCTGATCAGACACACTGATCATACACAGATCAGTGTGTAAGACTACTCCAACATGTAAAGATTTGCAGCATTAGGAAAGCTGTGATAAATTACCTTCTCACTTAAGGAAGTTATGGCTATGATTATGTAGGACAGGGAAAACAATCTACCTAATATATGCATAAGTTTTAAGCTGCTAAATGACTTTACAAAGTGGAAGTACAAGCTTAATAATCCATCTGAAACTGAGGATCAGTAAACCTCTTCCCAGTTCTGCCACTGGCACCATGATTTACCAGCAGGAAATCGATATCTATGTAAATAAACCTAAAAGTGCTATCACTTACAGTGTGAGACAGTTACATTCTTATAACTGCTTATTGAAGTATATAACTGAAACTGAACACATCTTTTATCTATTTTATATATACTTTCATGATACAGCAGTATATATTGGCATTGCTGTGTACATCATGGCCACTTTGACAGCTATAGTTACTGTCAGTTTACATCAACCCAACCAAATATGGAGTACGAGAGGGAGGGGAGTTTTTAAGTAAGCTGCAAGATCTGGAAGCCCGAAGACCAAACTTTGCTGCAGTGATATGAGGCAATTCTGTTGTCTCCTGGAGACCTTACCTTCCACTGCCAGCTGGCACGTCCCCTCTGTAACAGAAGAATCACCTAGCCATGGGTGTAGATGCTCCAGTATGTCTCCTTCCACCTCCTTTCACCTCATCCTAGCTGTTCACACAGCACAGCATATTTAATTTAAATTAATAAACAAAGCTGTGACCCAGGGAGTGATCACACATCCCATTTTGTCACTTCTCAAGCAGTGCAGCTGCTGGGACAGTAAGATCTTAAACCACTATAGCTGAACTAGACAGAATCTGCCAGTGAAACTATTAAGTGTTGTGTCTCTGTTACTAGACCTCAGCTGTGACCCTGGATAAGTCTTTTAACTCCTATTTTCCAAACACTAACACTTGTAAGTGGTTTTCTGTCTGTACTTATTTACAGAATTAAGAACACACCTCCAAAAGCTCAGAATGCCTCACCTGAGAAGTGATACTGTATCATACATCTATTGCATGTGGGCTGAGTGTTAGTGTCAGGTATTTTAGGATATCTTTAAAATAGTATAGAATTTCTTAAAGACAGTATTTGTACCTCTCTCCTCATCCCCTCTGCAAGTAGTTTGCCTCTTAGGTGTAAGCGTATAGCATCCAAAACACATTGAAGCTACATGACTGAAGAGAACAAATATTTAGTATTAAAGAGGTGAAGCTGAGGTTGACTTGTAGAAATAAGAAAATGTAGCGCACATAGCAAGAAGGGAGGCATACAGGAAGAATGTGGGACCTAGGGCAGATGGCATACATAAGTGCTGAGCCTTTTGAAAAGATTCTCCTTTTGTGTTCTGTGTGTCTCTCTAAACACCCAAAGATGCTCCTGGAAGCAGACACATCCTTGAAGCTGGCACCACCACTTCTCCTCTTCCCACAGTGAAATATTTGCATGCTAGAAGTCCAGATTTCACAGAGATGTAGGCAGCCCTGTGATTCCCGGATCCCAAGACACTAGATGGGCCGCTTTGTTATCTCTAGCCTGGACACTAGCAAGTTTAACAAAGTCAAATAGCAAGGTGGTGCAGTGAGATGTCCTCCCTTCTGTCTCATGGTCAAATACACATAGCCTTGGTCTCACTAGCAGGCCTGCATGGCTACAGTAGTCTTTTCACTAAGCAGTTTATCTATGAAACCTTTTGAAATGGCTACCAAAAATCTGCCAGGATGCTCACGAACTGATCTGGTAGCCATGGAGATACACATGATTCTTCTGATCAAAAATTTCAGAAGTCTGAGAATGTCTTGTTCTAAACAACTCTAGCAGCCAAAATTTTCGGCATTTTTTCAGAAGTCCAGAGTGAAGACCTCCTCAGTAAGTATGTCACAGTCCCAGAAAGAACTAAAAGAGAGGTTTTCTGTCTTTGTGGGATTACTTTGATTCAATAGGAGAGGGAAGAAGCTGATTTTCAGAGCTCTGTTTTTATCGCTTTCCAACCTATATTCATTGCCATAAAATATGCATGCATAAAGTTATCAGCCTAGAGCTACTGGCTTCCCTATAGATTTGAGAAATGAGAAACACAGAGAAGAATCTCTGATTTGAGACTTTGAAAGAAGTAAATACCCATCTCTTTCTCAGTAGGGACAATCTTCAGTAATATCAGAGTTACAAAGGGGGGGGAAAAAATAGCTCCATAAATTCACAGATCACTCAAAGCTCCAAGCCTGGCATTAGATCTGCCTAAGGTGTGGTTGGTTGTCAAGGAGTCAGTGCCATTAGCAGCAACCCAATGGTTAATATTGGGAAGATGTCTTCTGCTTTTAAGAGAGCCATCCTTTTGTCAATCCTCCCACCATTCTTCAATAGCCTGATGGATTTTATATTAAGCATAAGGTTTTACAGACAAACCTAGCTTGTAAGAGCTCTTTTTTGTCAACTTTGTGATAACAAATAATTGCATGGAATTAATCACTTATATTGTCACTTGGAAATCAAGTCGAAAATTGCTAATATCTGGAAGCTGGAGAGAGAGACCATATGTGTTATCTACGGAGAAAGACAGATAATGAGCACTGGGAAGAGAAAAGAACTGTGAGGTATTAGTATTAGAAGAAGAATTAGAATGAAACATAAATGAGAGGATTTCAAAACAGAACAAAAATGAAAACCAGAAGTGAGAAAATACAGTCAAATGCTTAAAACAGAAGCATCAGAAAACAAAAGAATGAAACAAAAACTGTATATAGATAATCAAATAGAAAAGTTACATTTGTCAGAATGATATATAAAGGATCTTTAAGTTTTGAGAGAAATGAAAAGAGAGGATCTAGTGACCCAAATTATCAGCAGATCTAAATGGCTAATGGAAAAATCCCTGTCTTGAGGCATATACTCATCCTTAATTCCAATCATAAGGCATATATGTATGCTTAGCTTTACCTCACATAAGTAACACCAGCGAGTTCAGCAGTAAGCTCCACCAATGTAAGTCACACTTCTCTCTCTCTTACACCCCCAGTTTCAGCAGATGCAGCCACAGGAAAGATTGGGGAAAAAAGAAGACAGAAATCAAATGCAATTTCCAATTCAGATAAAACATCAGACTCTTAACAGTACTGAAAAAAAAAATACTTCTCCTTTATCCTTACAAATGTGGTTCCAAATACACCTAAATGGCAGAAAGGGAAAAATGAACAGTGTTAAATGCTTTTATATTAGGATTTTAAGGGATCTTGGTACCTTGCAACAAGCAACTTTCTTGCTAATTAAAATACCATGTTTCATAAATTTCCTTTTCTTAAGTCTTCTCATTTTTATTATTGTCTAGAAGTAGCAGAATCTCCGAAGCAATTCCAGGAGAAGCAGTAATAAATTAGTTTAACAAACTTAACCAAAGAAGCAAAGCAAGCTACCAATTTCGGCAAAACTGCTCAAAATCCAGAACACAGCATGGAAGAGCTCGGTGTTTACCACTGGTATTTATTCAGCATTTTTAAAAACTCCACTTTATTCAACCCCATTCTGGCTATCACCCAAGAAAGCACCCTGTAGCATCCCAGTACGAGGCTGCTGACAGCCCCTCTTGTTGAGCTGGCGGGCAAGGCAGACTCCTCACAGCTTCACCAGCCCTTCCCCTTCAGCTGGTGCAGGGTGGGCTGCTCCATCTCCTGCGCCTCACGCTCTTCTCTTCCTGCCCTTGCCTGCAAAGCCACAGCCTCCTTGCAAGGCCAGAGCTCTCACCCCAACCAAATTCTTCCCTTTCTTGCAGACTCTTCCCAACCTTGGCTCAGCAGTACCTTTGGCCTCCAGGCGCTTGTTCCCTGGCAGACAGGGCCCAAGGCAGTGCCAGCTGTGGGCGAGGAGTGCATCCTAGCCCTTGGCTCCTGAAGGGTTTTGGTTAGCTGTCTTGCAAAGGGGAGTGCTCTGTCCCTGGCTCCCCAAGTCCACTGTGGTCCCCATCCCACCAGGGACAGTTTGCATGAGAGGGAGGAGGAGGAGGATGAAAGCATGGGAAAAGGAGGAGTATTTTCACCCTTATAAACGTTTCGCTGCCAAGTATCCAAATTGGCTTCTGTGGATTTGTTACCTGTTCGCAGCAATGAAAGTGAAAAGTGACTCCGCACCCATGTTCATTCACGTCCCTCCCAGACTGTCAGTTTGAAGGTTATCTTGGGTAGCATTCTCCAAAGCAGTGCTTGTTCACTTGAAAGCAGACAGAGATCTTCAGCTCATTCCACGTGAGCTGCCACAAGGTGCGATCCACTGTCAGGTTCGAGCCAGACATTTCAATGTTCCAGCAAAGTGTTTTGTATCATTGTGATGAAGTATTTCAAGTATATGAAAGCATTTGAAATACATACAAGTGAGGGAAATAAGTATAAAAGAACAAAAGGAAATATTATCAAAAATATTTCCTCATAAAGAGGGTGCTTAAAAAAAACAGTGGACCTAGAGCTTGCTTCTGATTTATTGCATGACATTAGGTACAAACTCTCATATTGCCAGGCCTAAAAACTTTGGCAGGGATTGCTAGAGTTAGTTACTATGGAGTTAAAAAAACCTGTTGGCTTTTGTGATGAGACCAGCTTCAGAGAAGAAACAGAGGATAAAGGAAAAAAGCTGGGTTTAAGCGTTCATTTAAAGATTTGCCATCTGAACGCTCTGCATTCATTTCCTTTAAAGCTGATCGCTTTGAATATTGTTTTCTGTGTGTTCGTTTCATTTAAAGCTGATTAATTACAACATTATTTTATCATGTAATTGCTTCTTTTTCAAGTGTTTCGTGGTTGCTCTTTTACTTTTAATTGCCTTTCATGTGTCAGTATATTAGAATTTCCCAATACTATTCATAACTAGGGTACTGGAGCCTTTCCCACGTGGAATATATTGACAATAAAAAAAAAACTTTCTAGATATTGCAAACAACGCGATTCTTTTCTGTTTTGCAGGTGTGAGACTTGTGCTTGGACTGCATAGTTTATTTCATCCTTTTTAAACAATACTTGCAGTTTTAAGTTACTTGAGTTTCTAAATGATAGACAAGCATACTTAGTGACCAGCTTTTATTTTATTTCAGGAACACTGTTTTGTATATAATAGGATTGTTAAAATAGTTCCTCATTACCACTGGCATGCTGTGCTCACCTTGCTTCTTACTTGTTTTAATTTTTGCTGTTGAGGATTTCTTACTTTGCTGGTAAGTGGAGCAGGAGAAACAAGTGCAGATGCCTTATCTCACAAAGAAACTGCTAAGCAGTTCTGTTTTCTTTTGCATGAAAAAGAACTCATAAAATTCAGAATCTCATTGAGGCCCTGACCCTATAATGAACTCAGCAGAGTTACAGGGGTCCCAAAAGCTATGATAGAGAGCCTTGGGTTACAAATACTGGTAATCCAGAGTGCTGCACAAAACCTGTTGGCCTAATGCTATTTAAAAGAAGGGGTTGCTTTATGTTTGCTATCAGAATATTTTAGCCAGATAGTGTAGAAGCTTGTTAAACCTTGGAATAACTAACTTACAGCAGAAAGCCCCTAAAAAAAACTTTTGACTCTCCTCTCCCATGATTTTGCTGGCACTGTTCCTTTAAAGCAGCGTGACCTGATGGGATACCTGGTTGTGGTTTATAATACCTGCTGGAAGGGCTGCCTGCCTTCTGGCAAGAGTGTGCTCCTGGGAGTATCCTATGGATGTGGAACAGCAAGGTTAAGTGACAGTGCTTTTCTTTTGATGCTTATTGTCAAATAATTGTTCTCAAAGAGTTAGCAGGGGGCTTACTGAGTTTTTGGATGCTTTCCTAGGAAATTACCTGTAGCCGTTTGCTAGCAGTTACTTTATTGTGTTGCCAGAAGAGTTTCTTTTGCTGCTAAGTCTGTCATGTGAAATTATGCTGATTTTCCTTATCCTGAAAAGAAAGAAAGACTGAGTCGTTTTGTTCCAGCAGGGTGGGTTAAGGAACAGTCTATGACAAAATGGCTTTCTTTCCAGAGAGCATTCTACAGCGAGGTAAACTTAATTGGGTAAAATGCAGTTTGCTAAAAAGGAAAAAAAAAAAAAAAAAAAAAAAGCAAAACACAAAACTGCAGCTAACTAAAACTTTGACCTTGTTCCTTTATCCTGGTTTCCTGCATTTCTTGATTTAAAGATGGTATAGTGTACAGACCTAAAAGTGTCAGTAATGATTGTGCTGTGGTTTGCTAGTGAGTGGTTAAGTTTTGTGTGGCTTTCTGAGCCCGTGCACAGTGTTATGGGACGTGAGAGGGCAGAAAGGAAAAGGCTTTGTTTCTTTTTCTCACTGGCTGTGTGGAGGGGTCTTCCCCTCTGTTTCTCTTCTCTGCTGACTTATTCTGGGGCCTAACAGAAAAGTAGCTAGACTTTGGGATGCTGTTTCCAAGGTAAGGGTGAAGAGATCTGAGAAGAGAACTGTGGGGGAAGGCAGTTTTGCACATTCCAAGTTGCTTTCTGATGCTTTGGTGTTTCCTGGAGCTACCTTAGCAGATCTCAGCATTTTGTAGGATTGTAAGAGCAATGTCTAGACAGGGAAAGCTACCAGGCATCTAGCTTTTTTCTTTCCTTCTTTTTAATGTACTGCACATGTTTCCTATGTATAGAGTAGTGCTGGAGAGAAGTTTGAAGTACTGCCTCTGTCTGCATGTAGTTCACCTGAGGCTGTAGAACTTTAAAAAAAAAAATAAGCCAAATAGCTTCAGGAAGGCAAAAAATAAGAATGCTATTGCTAGGATCTGTACGTTTGTGAATGCTCTGTTCTTTAGCTGTGTGGCATGCTCCATTACAGAAACGGCCATCTTGAAAGCATGCTAACATGATTTAATGTTTATTCAGAAATAGTTTCCTTATTCAGCTTTGCCTGTCACAGATTTAAGGTATGCATTTGGACCATGGTAGTACCTTTTCTTAGCATATAATATTCTTTTAAGTTTTAGGGGAGTTATGTAGTTATGTTTCACAAGGCCTTCCAAATCTACAGAAGCCGTTCTATGTGAAGAGAGGAGAGGGGCCAGAGGAGATGGTCTAATAGCTGGCAGCACTGTGGTGCCACAAAAGGCCTGTGGCTGCCTCCCTTTTTGTTGACCAAAGCATCTCAAAAGGAGAAGGAGAAAGATGTATTGAAGATGCTTAAAGAGTAAAAGGACAACAGGAGTGTACTGTGTGTACTATAGAGCATGTAGAGCATCAGAACAGGAGGGAAAGATAACCCAAGAAGGTCATCTGCACATTTAGACTGTGCATGTGTTTGGGTTTCTTTGGGGTTTTTGTTTGGGTTTCGGGGTTGTTTCTTGCCAAAGTCAGCTTGAATAGAAAAGTTGCGTTAAGTAAGAGCTGGGTTGGCTGCCACTTGTGAATTGTCCTGCAACCCACACTTCTTGCGTCTGTCTTCAGAGATTAATTTGGTTTAGTTACACATACGGACCATATGTTTCTTCTGGTATGTGAGCAGGAAGGTACATTGGAGGTGACACAACTTGAAAATCTATTTATGATTGTCTTATTAGTCTTTTAAGGAGATATTAATTGATACTCTCTTGAAAAGGTTGTTTCACGTTGTCTTCTCACGGGAAGACAATATTTTTTGGAAGCTGATTTACAATGTTGCCTCCTCTTTCACAGACTTACCAATATTCAGCAGTGTTTAGTCTATCTAATTTTCCTGAGTTCACAGTTCCACTCTAGTAAATGTGTCTATGTGGCAAGCTACAAGAATCTCAAGAAACTGCAGATGTCTGATTTCCAGAACTGAATATCTTATGAACTAGTTTGTATGTAACATCTGATAAGCCCATGTGGTCAGTAAACTTCTGAATAAAGACCAAGTGAATTCTAGTTTTAAAGCTGGAGGATGCACCCTTTTTTTTTTTTTCCCCAAGGCCAGGCTTGGAAATTGTGTGAGTCTTTGAATGCCCTGAATTGGGAAACTGTTTCTCAGAAACTCATGGGTTTGGGTTTTTTTAGCCTTTCTTGCTTAAAAAAAAAGCCACTTCTTGAACATGGGAAAGCGGGGAACCTTATGGCTATGGGGTCAGTGAGTTTTCACCCTCTAAAGGGTGACAGACAAGGCTTCTGGCTAATTTGTAACACCCCAGGGTAACTTTGCAGCTCTTCTTTGGTTTGGGGGGATTACTAAAGTATTTTGTCTTCACCTAGTCCAAGAAAAGCAAAATAGCATTAGCAACTTAAAAAGGACTTGTGTACTGACCCTTGACTGACAACCCACCCAGAAAGGAGAAAGCTATGCAGAAGTGTAATAAGAGAAAGATGCTACTGAGGACAAACTGGCTAATGGAACTGGTGCCAGAAACCTGAATTTTGCCTCTCGAATGCTGTTAGCTCTAACACTAACTATCCAGCACTAACTATCATTAGGTCTGAAACCATCCTCAGGACCTAATCCATCTAGTTCTTGTGCAAATAATAGGCCTTACTATGGCAAATGAACACCTTGTTTCTGAGATGAATTGGACCTAATTTGATATTAAAATGCCATGAAGAGATTACAGATAGTACAAGGCAAGGTCAGTCTAGTTCAACATCATGACTCTGATAGTGAGCACTAATGCACATCAGGGAAAAAGAGGAGCACAGGGCAAATGTAGTGGTATTTCTCCAAAGCAAATTTTCCAACCTCTCTACAGATAGAACCTACCTATAGAGATATGCATATAGAGGGTTCTTTGGGCTAAGAAATAATCAGAACTGACCCTTTGCTATGCAACCTCACTTGTGACAAATCAGTACTCTTAAAATGTCTGAAAATTTTGGACTGGTTCTAATAATGGTTAATGAGGATTTTGTGAGGAGAGATGAAAAGGGAGAAAGAAAAAGACTTGCTCCACATGCGGCCTGATATCATAAAAGGCAGCAGAGTATTTCAAGAATGATATTCTCTTTTTAAGTAATGGTCTGTTGAATGTGGAGCTCTGAAGGCAATATTAATTGCGGGTAGATGGGTTAAGGACATACAGAAGAAATCAGGAGCATATTGTGATGGTCAGATGTAGGGTAAAGCGCTAAAAGAACAGCCAAAACAGAACAGACAAGGCTGTAAGAGAGCAAAGCTAGGAAAAGATAAGTGCCTGGGTTCCTGCAACACTGATGGTGTATGGAAAGGTTCAGAAAATGTTCAAAGCCCAGGTGGGATAGGACTCCTGACACTATCTGAGCCCCTCTTGAAAGCCTGCTCTTCTTTTTGTCACCTGTCTGTCACTGCTCTTGACAAACATGAGGAGGAGAGGGATTTGGAAGGACTAAGGGTGAATAATGGAAAGTACACTAGAGGTGAGGAGAGTCTAAGGGAGCACGAACAAAAGTGAGGGAAACCACAGTAACTGATCTGTTGAAGGGCCAAGCCCCAGAGAGAGGATCTCAAATTACTTTTGAGAGGGGAGACTAGTTTGGAGAGAAAAACATTCTTTTAACTTAGGAAGAAACTCAGTTAGGAGGAAAATGTTATATGATGGATAAATGGAGTGCATAGAATTGCATCTGTTATGTATGGGTAGATATAACTTTCCATTTAATTGGAAATAAATAATATTTTAATATATTTTGAGACTAAAAAGACAATTTTAATGGAGGATGACCTGTGGCTATCAGCAGTGATGTTTTGTTTTTCATATAGCCAGCATTATCATACAAGTAGCAGCTTTGCAAATTGAAGTGCTTTACTTTAGCACTCCTTTCAGAGTTCATGCTACCAAACACTCGTTTTTATATATGGATGATATTTCCTAGATCTACCTGATCTAGGAAAAGCTGAGTTGAATGATCTACTAGCTGACTTAAAAGAGGGTACAGCAGTGAGGAGAGCATATCCTCTTATTTTTCCCTTTCAAAGTATGACTAGGGAAGAGGTAATCTGAAACCTAGGACTCAAAGAGAACAGGGGAGCTATCTTACTCGAGAGTTTCTCCCAGAGACAAATGTGTAAGAAATAGGTATTTAACTTAAACATAAAAAACCTTAATAATTTACAGTGAGAGGCAGTCATTAAAGTTACACATCTATTTCAGTTGTGTGTATATTTTATGTGCTTAGCTTTAAGAAATGCTGTTCTTACCACAGTTAGATCACCTGACATCTGAAAATTAGCTGGGATTTCTCACTTGTGTAATAATAATAATGGGTAATATAACTGTAGGCCAAAACCACAGTCCTAGTACACTTGTTCAGTAGTATAATTAAGTATGTGGCTAGGTAGTAAGTACCCTTACTACTACAGTATGAACTAACCTCCTTTAAAAAATACCACCATGTTCAGCCTTCTACACGGTTTAATAAAGGGATCGCTTTAGTAACATTAAAACAAAAAAATCTCAGGTTGGTGGCCTTGAATTTCTAGGAGTAAAAAAGACCCAACAATTTGTACTTTATGTACTTGTACCTTGATATACAAGCTTGAATGCTTTAGGGTAAGTAAGTAATCTCTTGAAGTGCCTCAAAGCTGTTTTGTTTCTCCATGGTAACAAGAGTAAAAAGCAGTAGGAGCCTGTTACTGAAGTAGGCAGACATGACATTGTTTAGGAATGGGATTACGTGTCAAGACTGTGGCTCTAGGGTCGTTCTAAATGATGATGCTTGTTAACACAGAGATGCTGTGAATGTGTGCAGATGTGCTAAGTTAAGGCAAGGTTTAGGGATCTAAAACAGGCCTAAACAAATCTATCAATCTATAAAGTTAGCAGTGGTAGGAGGGATTATCAGACATCAGGCTGATGAAGATGTTCCAGAAACATGACTCAACATGTGAAGAGGCTTGTGCCAGATCACGGTCTAAATGTAGCACTCTGTCTGAGGTTCAGACACAAGTTATAAAGATTTAATGATGTATTTTCTGTTTTGTTTTGTTTTTTACGTTCAGAAAAAGAACGTGGAGGTTGGACAGGCAGATGACTTCTAAATCATTGCAGAGTTATCTGTAAACTTCAGTCAGTAATCTTGCAATATCAACTAGGTGAACCTTGTTTATTTTTGTTCTCTGCATGGCAAAACAGTGGAGAGAGGGCAGGGGAGAGAGAGACTACCTCAGTAGACTTACTAAGATCGTTCTTTCATGAAAAAATGTACACAGATCATGATTTATACTGGTGTAGCTTGACCATGCACTGACCTCTCCCTAGCACTGGTGCATTCTTATCCTTCTCTTCCCCTACTGAGATGACTCTGACCTACTAGACTGTGATAAAATCTACTAACTTGTAGTTACAGTAAGAGAAAGGATCTGACAATCTTTTTCTCATTGCATGTGTTGCATGAGGGAGCTCTCCTCTCCAACAAGCCTCTCCAATGTCTCTGCTTCAACAAGCAGTTGTGTAGTGATGGGTTGAGCTAACCTTGCTGACCGAGTCATGTTTCCTCTGAATGGATTCCAGCCTGAGGACAGAGCAATGTGTGTGTATGTGCTTGAAAGAGCCCTTTCCTTGTGCGGTTAAAACAGTGACTTCCTCATCTCTCCTCCCTTCCTCTTGGTGCAGGTAAACGTAATTGTTCTGGTTCAGAAGGTCACCAACACAAGGCAACTTCATGCCAAACACGCCTCCCCTTTCTGTCGTACTTCATACAGATCTTCTAGTTGTTTGACTTGTTTTTCTTTTCCTGCAACTGAAAACTAGCTCTTTACCAAGGCTCCCTAAGGAAACAAACCTTTAGATCACTGCTGCCTTTCTGTTCATCTGAAACCATCTCTGCTGTTTTGTTTTCAAGAAACTTTTGACCAAACTGGAAAAATTCAACCACTGTACTACTCAGTGGCTGAGGAGAGCCCTACTCGGTTAGAGTGAAAAAGAGAGGAAAACTGAGCAGTTTTGATTAGCTAATCGGCTCTGTGCTGAGCTCCAGACTAGCACTTCTTGTCTGGAGGAGACTTAATGCGCTTGAAAAGCCTTTTGTTAGCCCTGTGGCTTTGTTAGCCCCAGCCCAGTCTATAAAGATCAGGTCCGTGCATGCCTCGAGTGCTGCAGCTGGTGAAGAAATGGGTATATAGCTCTACTTTTGCCCTTACGTAACTGCGTTAACAAGGTTCTGTCAGGGTAACTATTTTCGGTAGCAATGTTCGTTTTCAAACCCTTGCAGTAACGAACTGTGCGGACCGCGCCTCAGAGGCGACGGGAGGGAAGGAGCAGCCTGGCCTGCAAGGCTGCGGCCTGGACACAGGGCCAGGGCTGGGGAGGCCGTTTACTTGGGCTGGGGCCTTATTCGAGTTTAATCCACGCCGGGAGGGCAGCCGGAGCCCTGTCCGGGTGACGCGGTGACTGATTTCCAGTCCCGAGTGGATAACTCGTCCGAAGCAGTGTATCGGAGAGGGGACAACTGCGGCGTCTG
>NW_009702720.1:0-2089 GCF_000703405.1 Apaloderma vittatum
TTTTGTGTCATCAGCAAACTTGCTGACAACAGGTCCATAGAACAAATTTCTGCCTGTGAATACGGTGTGCTTTAGTCAGCGTGGTTCATATAGTTTTGGGATCTACTGGTAAAACTGCATGTTGGTAAAACACAAAGTACTACTAGAAAAAGTTCTGGTGGGTGGCCATCAGCTAGTACAATATAATTTACCAGCTAACTCATCAGGGCAGGAGATCATTATGATTCTGTAAGCACCGTAATCATGCGCTTCGTATTGCCAAGAACTGCAAGGTTCTGCTTCGAGAGCAGAAGGGTTTCTGGAGAGCAGAACAGTTTTCAGGTGGGAAATGTCAATAGCTCACCAGGGATTCTACATTTCTTTTTGGACAGGCCTGGACTGGACACGCAACAAGACTCAAGTGTGAGTGGTAATGTTTGCCTTAGTAACTGCTGGTGGTTTGTTTCTTCCTACAACAGTCCCTGGCACTGCTCTGTCCTGGCTGTGTGACACAGCTTCAGCACAAGAGCAACACTTGAGCTCCTGGAGAGCTGCTTGCAGCTAAAAATCTCCAGACTGGCCACCCTGCAAGGATAAGAAATACAAATACCCTTAAAAATACATGTCTCTCTGTGTGTGTTCTAATCTCTCTCTTCATTCTTGAAAAAATAACTCAAAACAAGACAAAACCAAAATACGGGAGGCATTTTGTAGGCTTTTTTGGATTACTTCTAAGGCGTAGCCTTGGTATCTAGCCTAGGAGGAAGGAAAATGCATCCAAATATTTTCTTTTCTCTTTCTCTTCCTCTTCAGCTCCTTCCTTTACACTCAGTTTTTCCCCTTCATACTTATACTTCCTTTCAGTTAAAAACTTGTTGAAACCTAATCAGAGTCTTTTTAAAAAATAAATATTTAAATTACTATTTAGTTAAAAGCAGCAAAAAAAAGGTATCTTCTACAGCCCTTTATTGTACCCTTTAGTACAAAGAATACTCTGACACGTGTCTCTCTTGAAGAAGCCAACAATATGACAGCCTTCTGTTCCCTTGTGTGCTTTCCAAGTATTTCCCAGGTATCTCTAATTTGAGGACTAAATTTACTAGGAAGAGACATGCTTAGTAGACATGCAAGAATCAGAAAAGTTCGGAGGGAATGCACTGATGAGAAGCCCAGTCTGCCAGCAACCATCTGTTACCGAGAAGGAAACAAAGCCACAGATTGCTCCTAGGCAGCTCCCCACAGACAGTACTTGAGGACTATTTCTAGCTTGTGGCTAGAAGGTGTCCAATAAATTGAGGATTTCACTTCTTCCCACAGAGTTTTCTGATTAGCAGCACTGAAACTAGTGGAAATTACTGTTATTTTCACTTTATTAGTATCATATCCAAGTGTGTGGGTTTGTTTTTTTTTCGGGGGGGGGAATTACAGCCGTATGATTGGATGCTTAGCCCTATAAACAAAATTATTGCTTACATATATTCCAACAATTTTTAACTCATCTCCTACTATTGCACATTATTTTCTAACCATTACCAGACATTTCTGTCCATTATTAAATGCTTGTACCATTTAGAATGCAAGATTCCAAATAAGCCTTGGAAATAAAAAATAGTCATTTCCGACTATGAAAGATGGGATTAACAGAAGACTATTTCTATGGAAATAGGGTTTGAAAATACACTGTATTGCAGAGTGAACTTTTCTGTATAAAACCTGCGTTAAGCCTGAGAAATAATAACAAACCAGTTTAAACTCACACACAGCAAAGGCATCGTAGACCAGGCCTGTCTCTGAGCAATTCCTAAAGCTGGTAACACCATGACAATTATGCCCAAGGGAAAAATGTAAGATATGTTTTGCGTATTTTACCTAATTTCCAAATAAATCCATTTAACAGCAGTGTCGAATCCTGGAGTTGCTCCAGCCAGGGATTTTGTTCCGAGGAGGAGGAAGAGTTGTTGGTCTGTCCCTTGCAGGTGCCACCGGCCATCCCGCTCACCGAGGAAGGGCGCTGCACCTGACCCTGAACAACGGAACGAGACAGCCCCTCATTCTGAGCACGTATCAAACAGGCACCAATTATTTTTCTCCCCTTCTCCGCTTCCCTTCT
>NW_009702721.1:0-275 GCF_000703405.1 Apaloderma vittatum
CTGAATTGTTCTACGATTCTATGATTTTCTATGAAAAATCTGAATTTATGCCTTCAGTTGTATGTACTTACTATTCAATAACTATCATTTAGAAAATACATATCTGGTTCAAAAAGTTGCATACATCTGAAACTGCTGTATATATCAAGTGAGTTAAAGCAACACGTTTTATATGTGGAGATGAGAATTTAACTTTAGTCTAACAAAAACAAAATCTCAAGATCTTACTGGTCCAGGCTAAAACTTGTACTCCAAGTTATCCACCTGTTCCAACT
>NW_009702721.1:299-571 GCF_000703405.1 Apaloderma vittatum
ATGCACAAACCTCCTAATATCTGCCCTTCCTGTGATGTTATGCTCACTCTTACAAGTATCCTCAACCTGAGGGCAAGATCTATCTTACTTTCATGGGTGGTTAGACTAAGTCATCAGTGCTTTAGGAAACTCATACCCATTCACAAGCTGACTTTGGTGTTGTCCTGGTTTGAAAAAAAAAAACACCAACAATTCTATTTAGTGATTTTTGCTTTCCTGTTTAATCTCTTTTAAAAGGCTACACGTTCTGAAGTTAGCAGCATGTTTTTGCA
>NW_009702722.1:0-13399 GCF_000703405.1 Apaloderma vittatum
CAGCTCCTGCCTCCTTCGGCCAGAGCCAGTTCCTGGTAGCCCTGTCACACTCAGCAGCATCCCATATTACCAATGGGGCCCGTGATGTCCCTGGGGTTGCCGCACATCCACATATAAAGCGAGAGGTATAAAGATTGGGCTCTAATCATCATTTAGCCACAATTGTTTTGAGGTTTTAAATCTCACACTTCAGCCATTTGGAGAGGAGGGAGGGAGATTTTTACCAGAGCTCTGTTCACAGCAAGGTGGTTCAAAAAAAAAGGGAATGTGTAAAAAGTTCCACACACAGAAGGGGCTGAAGAGATCTTGCTCAACCATAGCAGAGAGAGAGCTGTACCCCACTGCACAATAGAAGCTGAATTTAAGAAGTTTCAGCAAACAGAAGCACACAGTTTAGGAAATTAGGAGCCTGCTAAGGCAAGGATTGTAATGGAAAATATTTTGCAACCCTAACTCTTGCTGTTTCTAGAGAGATAAGCAGAGGATAGCCAAATTGAAACCCAGCTAAAACATTTGAATTAATTCTTCTGCAAAATGTCCCATAGATTTTTTTATTAAAAACACAGCCAGTGCCCTCAGTAGCCTAACACAATATAAACGTAATGAGGGTCTACTGACTCAAGTCACTACGGAACTAGTAATACCACTTACCTCAGCATTTACCTTACACCAAGAGGTTTCCCATTCAAATTCAGATGAGAGCCAGCCCTATTTAGCTGGTTAATTCTGATGAGATTGTATCAGCAGAGATCTGATTTATGCTGATTTTAATAACATATCAAGCCCTCTTTTTTTTTTCTTTTTTTATGGACAGAGGTATAGACTGTCCTAAGTAATATTTTTTTTTAAACTACCAGTGTTAATAACATAAATACAGAAGTGACAAATACATTTGTAATTGCACAGCTAATCTGTGGTATTGGCAGAGCAGAAAACATTTCGAGCCTATAATACTGTCAGTAAGAATTACTTTAGGTAACAACTTGAGATCAGTTACTTCCTCTAAAATTGGAAATTGCTAAAATTACTCCAATTATCAGAGATCTCCGGGAACAGTATATGCACATACCACTTGTTCTCCATGCTGTTTGGGAATATTTTCACTAATAGCAAATTACAGTCTATCCATAACTGGCTATCATTACTTCAGAAAGAGTTTTTCATCTAAATCTGATTAAAAGATGATTTTTGCTTCCCACGTTTAGAGAATACAGCAGATGTGGATCTGAATGCTGTAATGTTTGCTCATAGATGTGGTACACATGGTAGTGTGGTATTAATAAAAGTTCGGGCCAAGACTTTCAAAAATAGGAGCCTAATTTTAAGATTCCACCATCCATATTTAGTGTTGGAAATGAACAACCTTTTTTTCACAGAGCTCCAGCAGCTCCTATTGAAATCAGTGGGTGTCAGAGCTTTTGGAAGTTGAACCACTAATTCAAGAATCCCAAGGGAGAGTTAAGAGCCAAATTTTCATCTCCTCATGTTTGAAAATCTGGGGATAAGATTCTGTGTGTAGCAAAATTCACATTCACTTCAATGCAGCTAGGATTTTTCTCTGATCTGGAGCTGGTTTGGAGAAAACCAGGTTACTCTGAGACACACAACCAGAAGTGAGTGATGTAGGTCATTCCAGCACAACAAAAGCATGAGATCATCCCAGAGATGCCAGGAATTTTATAGAATAACTACTGCTGTTTCAGATATATGTTTCACAGTTCTAAGAAGCTTGTTTATACATCTCTTGCTTTTCATTTTGCTATGTTCTGAACATTCTTATACACATGTAAGCAAGAGGCAGTTTTCACCTGCGGAAGGACATGATCTGAATCAAGTAGTGGGAAAATGCAGTACATTGCAGAGACTTCTCACAGCTCATAAGCTTCAATGACTCTGTCATATCACGGGCACTTTCAGGGATTGGGAATGCAGTTCATGTGGTCCCAGAGAGCAATCCATTTTTCTCTAGTTACTATTACTGAAAGTCTCCCAGAATACTCTTCTAGAAAACGTTTCAGCAGCTACCACAGCCATGAAGAGGAGCTTCTTGACAGCACAAGAGCAGCAGGAAGGAGATGCAAGGCCCAAAGACGGTCTTTGCCCTTTACTCAGCTGCTCCTCTTTGTGCCCATGGGACACTTCTGAGATTCAGATCTGTTTCCAGAGCTGAAGTTGGCAGCCAAGACTACACGGCGATCAGGACATATTTTATGCATGTCATGTCCTTATGGACATATGAAACTCTGGAAGACTGGGGCAGATTCACTCCCTGCCTATGTCATCAAAAAGAGAATTATGCCCTGTCAGGCCAGCAGCAAGCCCTTTGGCTCCAGCTGGGGTGAATCATGCCAGCCTGGAACCTGATTCTTCAGGGAAGATAACATTGTAGCTCGAATTTTTCATAAACAAGGCTGGGCTTGAGCTTCCTCTGGGTAAAACCACACAGGGCTTCTTTCAGTTTCAGGAGGTGAGAACCAAAACGATACTCTGCCTCCAAACAAAAGCTTGCTTTTATCAATTTCCAGGATTTTCCTAATGCCAGTGTTGTGGTTCTCATTTTTCCACAAAAACATTGCTAATAACTGAGCCATCTCTTGAAAAGTTCCAGGATTTATAGCAACTGGCAGCATGTTCAATACATAATTGTTTCTTTGGAACAATCATAATATTATTAGTTGCTAGTCTCCCCCACCAAGAAAAATTTAAAGGAAATCAATCTGCTGACACTTCCCTGATAATTCTAGTGATTCTAGCCTTTAAATTTAGCAGTTGCACTGAGTGTATACCTTGAGGGTGTGAAACCCTAAGGCTCCCAGTCAAGAATTAAATAGTTAATTACTAACAGCGAACAAAGACCATTCACGAACATAAGCCCTGACTTTGTCCAATTAGTATTACAGGAAGACATTGAAACAACTTTGTCAACAAGTTCAAGCAAAGATTTCATGGAATTATCTGGATGGGTAACAAACATCAGAACACCATCAGCAGAGTCATTTTATACTGCTTCCAGAAAGAAATATGTTGTATCCCTTGAACTTCTTCCCTGGGTCCTGTGGTGATAGCATGAGGTTTCAAATCATAAATTATCTGCACTTTGGGACTGTTCAAGGTTTTGACTTATCTGGCTAAGTTTACAAAGTATCCTTGCTTAGTGTTAGATGGATTTATTTATTTTTGTGAAAATTCAACTGGTCTGGCTAGATATCAACTGCTGAATAACTACTTCTATTCTTGAAATCCTAATCTTTGGGAAAATAAGAATCTCGTAATCAAAAATCCTGTTTACCCAATAATATTGGATTACTAATGATACTGTCACCAATTCCTAGTGGTGACAAACTATTATTTTGGCAGCACAGTCACAAACATCCAAAAGCAGATCTGATATAAGCCCAGCAACATTCTTCAGTTTGTAAAATTTGGCCCACCGCATACACACATGAACGCATGAATTGAAAACAGAAATATAAAGGTTAGATGTGACCAGAACACTTGGAGGGGTTTGTTCAGCAGAAGTAGCTGTGCCGAAAGCTCTCACCTTTCCGTGCCATGCAGTACGTGCTTGGCGCACCACGGATGCTCACGCGCTGCACGGGCACAACGCCAGCTGTGGTCAGTTGAGTAAATAGGTGTGGGGCCTACACAGCTAACCTGGAGAGTCAAGTCACATCTCGTAGGGACACACTCTACAGATCACTTGAGAGATTAACAGGTGAGTCAAAATGAGGGTTAACCTCTCCCAAATGTCTAAATCCACGGCCCTGATGGACCACATCCAAAATGGTTTGCAGAGATTTCACAGAATACTTTCCTGTGGTTACTGCTTAGTGCTATCTGGCCACTTTGTAACCTCTCTTCAGCTGTGCAGTTATACAGTGGATACACAACATCTGGTTTCTGTTATGTTTGAAACATGCCTCATCAAGTGTTTGAATGAGAGGCTATGCTGGTGAACAGCGCTGGAAGGAGGGCTGATGCAGCAGCAGAGCGTTGCCTTTCCACTGACAGCTCTGGCAGGATGCGAAGCATTCTAGCTGGAGTGACTGCGGTCATAATGGTATGCAGTTGGCATTTTCTGCTTGGAATTTATTGATATAGCTCGCAAAAGTGAAGACTGCAAGAGTGCCTCCTTCTTACGCTGGAATGTTTCACAAGCAGGAAATATCACCTCCTCAGCCAGCCTGGATCCCCACTACTGGCTGAGAGCAGGAGATGGTGCAGCTAGCGGAGCTGATGGCACTCTGCAAAATCATAGAATCACAGAATGTTTGGGGTGGGGAGGGACCTCTAGAGATCATCTAGCCCAACCCTCCTGCCAGAGTAGGGTCCCCTAGGGCAGCCACACAGGAATGCAGGTGGGTTTGAAAGTCTCCAGAGAAGGAGACTCCACACCCTCTCTGGGCAGCCTGCTCCAGGGCTCCATCACCTTCACAGTAAAGAAGTTTCTCCCCATGTTGAGGTGGAACTTCCTGTGTTCTAACCTAAACCCATTATTTCTTGTTCTATTGCTGGGCACCACTGAGAAAAGATTGTTTCCTTCCTCTTGACACTCACCCCTCAGATATTTATATACGTTAATAAGATCCCCTCTCAGCAGTCTCCTTTCAAGGCTAAACAGCCCCAGTTTTCTCAGTCTCTCTTCACAGGAGAGATGTTCAAGTCCCTTAATCATCCTCGTAGCTCTCTGTTGGACTTTCTCCAGTAGATCTCTGTCTCTGAGCCTCTGTCTCTGAGCCTCGGTGGTGAGGAGGAGAAAATGCCCTGATATTGAATTATATTTTCTTTTCTGAGCTGAGTTTGCCTCTTTTTTTTTTTTTATCTCCAGCTAAATTAAAGCTACTGCTCCCTGTATATAATCCGAAGGGAGATACCGCAAGAGTTGTTGAAATAGAAGACAACTAAAGAAAAATAGGTATAAAATATCCACAAATATATCTGGGCTAGAAACAGGGGGTAATCTTCTGGTCATGAGAGGATGAGAGCAGGAATCTAGTAAGAAAAGGGGAAAGAAAAAGCTTGCCTCAGATGTGAATAGAAGATGCAGTTGCCTGCAGAGGCTGGAAACTAGACTTGGAGAGTTTCCTCACCAATATATCCTACAACAGATGGAGAACAGAGGCATTACCCAGAGACAGCTCAGAAGGATGGCTCTAGCCCTCTGGCTGCCTGATTACAACTGCAGCTCTGAACCCTAGTTCTGTGACTTTAGGGTGATGACCTGGAGTCTGAAGTGGGCATTTATACGTGTTCTTCACAGCCCAGAGATCAGAAGCCTCTATTAAGGTATCTGACTCTGGAAATACGGGCCCCTACATTGGTACCATCCAGCTCCACGTATCATCCGCTGCTTATGGTGGTGCTACTAAGCTGTCCCCTTCCCAGAGCTGCTCAGTCTTCAACCCATATCCATTAGTGTGTCCTTTAGCCCAAGTTCATATTATGAGTAGTGATGTTGAAAATTACTTTTATGATCCTTTAGACAAAATAATTACTTTTCATTTATAGACTTTCTTTTTTTTCCCCAATAAAAAAATACATTTGCTACAAAGACAGAAACTTTCCCACAACAGTTCAACTGAGCAGCAGTTTTCTACTCAAAAACCATAGGCAGGGAATTCCTGAAGAACTGCTCTTAAATGATGGAAGAAATACAACATGTTTTTCTTACCTTGCTAAAAGAAACATGAACCTATCTTTTCTTTTGCCATCTTTTATTTACACGATTCAGCATTAGAACCTAGATTTTGTACACTTGAAAACTTAATTGAGTTTCCTCAGCAGAGACAAAATCGTTGAAACACTCTGTTCATTGTATAAATAATGCTGGAGCAAACGAATCCTGAACTAAGCACCAGTAACTATTGTTAAGATTTAGGTAGATCTCTTACAAAGTGTCACACTTTGGGAATTAGTAGTTAAAAACACTGTTTATATTTCAAGACATAATACAGAGCAGGAATTAATCTCTATCCATATTCTTAACCATTTAAGTGAGTGATGACAGGTACTACATAAACATCAACATGAGTGATAAACGGAATTGGTTTTAATTCGGTGATCTGACTGAAGCAGTAACTGTGCTGAAAGGTATTTTGAGAATCGGACAAAAGCAGTCGGTTGCCTGACTGGAATAAGTCTCACTTATTATTTGAGGACTAAAGTTTGCTCCTGACCGACCATGTGTGCTATTTAGTAATGAGCATAAGCAGCTGTTTGAGCCATGCCACTCAGTCAAAGTCCAGGTGTCTGCTGCCCTAAGATATCGTAAACTATCACTTCCTACTCAAAGGAGTTTTGTTTCATCTGACTGCACCGGTGTGGCAGCTAAATCCCATTTGTGAATGAAAACATTCACTAAGTTCCTCTTGTGTCAGGTATTTTTCCCTCCGTTACATGTCCCATGCTAATTATAGAATTATCTGAAGGGCTTTCTAAGTGATAATGACTGTAAAACACAGTACAGTGTTGCAATTACATTTCCTCTTTCTATCCTGTGAGGCTGAAGATTAACTGATTTCATCCTAACATGCCGGTTTTTTGATAACTTCATAATGTTTCCTAATCTCTGACTAACTTCCAACTGATGAGTTAACTACTGTAAAATAGGTAACACAAAAATATTCCTAATGAACTTCTTTTCAGCAAAAAGCAGTGAGTGAGAAAGACCGGGAAACAGCATGCAGAAACAACTGAGTTCTACTGTGATTCATATGGATACTGGACTAATTTCTGGACTAATTTTTAGCATAGGAATACTTTACATCATTTTTCATGATTCCTAACATATTTTAATGCTTCAATATTTCAAAACTTCTATGCTAACATTTTTGGAATTAAATGTTTCACTTTCATTTGAAAGTATTCACTAAGGTGTGTGTGGGAAGCTAGCTAAGGAATATTTTAAAATATAATGGATCAATATATAACTGAAACCCGCATGCTTTTTTCCTTGGTAATTTGCAAAACATATCCACGTTTAGGTTGTCTCAGACTTGGGAGACTTGCTCTCAGCATTCTGATAATTTCAGAATGAGAAGATTGACTTCTGGGCAGGACGTTGGCACCTGGATTCCAACTGTGCGATGCTCTGCACACTCATTTCTAAATTCTGTCTTTCAGGCTCTTCTCAGTACTACTGAGCAGGCATTATCCAATAAAGAGCATTTTCCTCTATTTTTCCTCCTTGGGACTGTTGAGGAACCAAGGAGGAAAGTAGTCCTGCGATCTTCCCTTGGCTGCTGCAGGACCGTTGACGGAGGAGCTCTGAGGCAGGTCCCCGTGCTGGGCTACTCCACAAGTCTGCTGCTCTCCTAAGGAATCAGACCAACTACGAGCTGCAGACACTCCTCCAGGCTAATTAGACAGCCCCACTGTGCCTGCATTGATCACCCCATTGTTCTGCACAGCGGCAGTCAGTCTGGTGCCTCAGGGTAAGGTCAGAAATGTGGTGTCCTGTAAATTGTTCAGAGCATGAAAAGTAAACCTGACCTTCCCAAAAGAATTGGGCCTAGTGCAAAGTAGCTGGTGCGTGTATTTCTGTCATTAGGCTATTTGGGTCCATCCTTTGCTGTGTGAGATGTGGAACAGGGATGCAGACCCAAAGCAAGGAGAGGGGAACTCTGGAGGATGCAGCTGAAATAGTATGTGGGTTCAGCTAACAAATTTAGGTGACTATGGAAGGTGGTGGCCAATTAAGTGAAAGGGAGGGCAGAAAACACTACCACAAGCCCTATACTGAGAAGTAACATATGTTCCCAGCAGACTAACAATGACATTGCCTTGCACTGCAGCTTCTTCATTAATTCTGTCCTGTCCCTGATAAAATGGGACCCAACACCTCAGAGTTACTTATGCCTATGTTTTGCACTATTGACTAAATGAGCCTTGACATGTGTTGCCTGATCTAGTGGAGAGGTGGCGTCCCTGGCAGCAGGGAGGCTGGATTAAAATGATCTCTAAGGTCCCTTCCAGCTTAGGCCATTCTATGATTATATGACAAACGTTCATTAATCCCATAACTGCCTTCCATGACAGATCAGAGCATGCCCTGATTTGACTTACATTTGCTGTTGAAGATCACACACTGAGTCAGACACAAGTGGAATCCAGGAATCCTGCCTCGTCTCCTGTGTTACCCACCCAGAACTCTAGCAGGGCAACTGATTTCATCAATCATTTCAGTACTTAGGGGGTGCCAGTCACCACGCTGCAGGATCCAGGAGGCACAGTTACCTCAGTGCTTAAGAAAACGGGAAGAACTGCATTCCCTGCTCATGGCTGTGGATAATTGCACACACACCAACTTTGTAAAGAAACCTCCTCCTCACCAGGCTACAACTTGAGTCCTAAACAAAAGAGAAAGCCAGCTCTCTACTGCACTGGGCAAGGCTTGATTCCACGGTAAAATCTGTAGAGTTAGTCTAGTAAGTCCATTTAAAGAGCACTGTGCATTTTCCAGACTTGCCAAATACTGCTTAGCCCAGGCAGAGCCATCACAGATACAATGCACAGGATGCAGTCAAAGACAGTAATTTTATTCCAATACACTGGGGACTTGAAACAAAGTTGCACAGGTAATCTTAATTATGGCATTTGCTATCTGCTCTGTGTTTGACCTTGTAACCTAAATAATTTTTTCCTAACATAATTTTGTGTGTGTGTGTGGTGGCACTACACGCTCTCCTGAAAGACTGTACAGCATTCTTCACCTGCCACAGACTTTCTGTAAGTAACTGGCAAATATTTGTATAGAGCTAAATGAAGTCCCTCCAGTAGTCTGGATGCAGAATGTGTGTGCTCTCAGCCCTGCGAATGCTCTCGGTATTAGTTAACACACGGACCTTTGGCCTCGAATGACACAACTTCTGCCTGTGGCTTGCTGGCATTTGTGTCTGTCTACATTTGACAGAAGGCCTGAAGTGTAACTGTCTTTCTGTCCATACGCTTGTTTTTCTAAAGCTGCCTACAGAGAGTCTCTAAGTACTTTCCACAATAATTGAAATACACGGAAATTAAGACAATACAGTACCTGAACGTGCAAAATTTCCAAGTTCAATAGTGATTATGCCTGTGTCAGGATTGCAAAATTTGGTCAAACACGTTGATTATTAACAAGGGTCTTAATTTCCAGATTGCTCTAAATAGTCATGTTGATTTTCTAAAACCCAAGATTTAGCTATTTTGCACAATCAAACACTTGATGACCTTCTGCAAGCAAAGATTTTATCAGCTGTCTACCCTCTATGTTTGCAAAGTCTTAAAGATAAATTCCATCTTGCAGAGTACGTAGAACTGCTTTCTGTCACCTTAAAATAGATGGCGGTTCTGCCAGACAGATGCGAAAAACAGATTATCAGTTGGACATTGTGGGCTTATTACCAATGCATCATTGTTTTTAATTGATTAATCAGATAAGGAAGGTTAGGGGTAGCTTTATAACAAATGGCAATTTTCTTCCTCTCTCATATGGGTACACTATAGGAAGCAATAGACCACAGAAAATGGCTACCCCCTTTGATTTTACTGCAGATCTGGCCACAGGAAATGTTGCACATTTGGATCAAGCAGGATAAACAGCAAAGGCTTCCTCTTTTGTGAAATCATCTTTAAGCAGCACCCCTCCCCAGGAAAATAGGTTTTCCACTTTACATAATGTTGCAGCAGCAGTGGCTTGTTCCTAAGTTTTTTCTGGGTAGGTTATGAACTTTACGGCTCTGACCACAGATCAGTTATTTATCATAACAGGAAAGATGAGACCAAAGATATTTCCTAACCTTCTTCTTTGGAGATCAGAGAGAAGCAAGCCAACAAACATTAACGCTTCATATTCAACTGACAAAGATTATACAGAAATATCTGCTCCTCTCTCCTAATCATATTCTGCTGAATCGATCTGTAATTTTAAACAGCAAGGAGCAAATCAATAGACATGGTTTCACTCAGATCTCTTCTCCAGTGCAGTACGACCAGTCTCTCAAATGTTGACATGCAGGTACAAAAAGAATCATTTTGGTTAGAGACAAACTAAAGAAGGAGGTAAAGAAAAATCTCATTTCTAGAGAAGACGACTCCTTTTTATATCTATTACAGGTGTTCCTGTGTATCGTGGTAACATGTTATACACATGAAAAACGTCTTTGAAAAATTGCTGAAGAGAAAAAGGTTTTCCTTGTATAATGCATTTGCCCCTCAAGAACTGCCCCTCAGCATCAGGAAGCCTGAAAACACTGAACTCTAGTGGCAGATCTAGCATATTTTTGATGTTGCAGGAGAAAATTAATAACTGTAGGAATGCGTGTTCCTACTTTATAGTGCCATATGACAAGACGTACATAGCTGGGATTGCTCAAGCTATTGTACCACAAACCTAAAGAGCAGAGTATTTCATACAGGACCAGATTGCAGCACTTAACCACAGGCCTGCAGCGTGCTGGTGCAGAGTTGCGCTCTCGGAGGGGGAGGTGGGACAGATACCAACCTCTCCCAAACTAACCTACCAGGAGTGAATTCAGAGCAGTTGCCAACAAACACACTTACAAGTGAAAGCCTTAAGAAACAAGGGATTAGTCACAAGTACCTAAACCTTTACTCTTGCTTCCTCAGAGCAGCTGTAAGCCCCTCTTCAAATACTCCTCCATGTTGTCACACACATCAATGGCCCCAGTTCAGGGCGAATAGCTCGAGCCAGCACCTTCACTCTGTGCTTGTCAGTGAAAGCGTCAGTTCCTGCTCTGTTTCCCCTTGATCTAGGTAGTATTTTGCTGCCAGTCCTGGAGACTTTGGGGTCTAGCTCTCAACTTGATCATTCCGTTAGCACCGTGTTCCAGTGCTCTCAGCCTGCGTTTTAAGAGGCTATTCCTGACATGTTCCTCTAGGATGCTGATCACCACAAAATTAATAGAAGAAGGGAAGTCTACTGCAGTCCTTCACAACTCTCGAGATTGCCTTGGGAAGACCTTTCCTACTCAGCTGAGGGAAACGCGTTGAGACAGGCACACAGGGGAGGTGAATGTCATCGGTTACATTACAGAAGAGAAGTCTGACCAAAAGGCTCTCTGAAGCCAGGAGGTTCTAGCGCTGGCTTTGGTAAACTTTGGATCAGATTCCAAATGAATTATTTTTGTTTCCTTCTGACATCAGTTGGACACTTCCTAGTTCACATGAGCCTAAACACCCAAACAGGACTCAGCAGGTTGGAACTGCAAATCCTACAAAGTAATCCTGCAAGCCTGAATTTGCTGAGGCTTGCCTCAAACAGAAACGTGGGTGTTCTACATCTTATGGGGCGTAAACCACAGACTGCTGGCTGTAAAGCACATTCTGCCATTTCTTTATCCCCGTGCATTAGCCAACACGCGTAAGAACAGAGATACTGAAACACTATCTTGACTTTAAGTCAATTCAACACTATGCCCAACTCAACAAAAGATTCCCAACTGTGTTCTTGCTGGAAATAACATCAAGGGAATATATGCAATTAGCACTTAAAAAAGGCTTTTAGTAGCTCCCAGCAGACTCACCAGTGCATCTTGAGTAAGATTAACACTTCCAGATTGAGAAGCACGGTCTTTATGAGCCCACCACTCAACTTTGTGCCTTGTTCCTACAGCCAAGCTAGTCATAAAGGCTGTGGCCATCCTGCTGTGTTCAGAAAACACTTTTGCAATTAAAATAGATAGATGACAGATAGATAGATAGATAGACAGACAGATAGATAGATACATAAGCAGCAATTAAATTTAAACTCAATTATTCTTGAAATTACTGAATTTCTTCTGAATGCAAGTCTGGCTGTTATGCACATATCTGAAATCTACTCAGTTTAATTCTTTAAAAGGAATTCTACTTTGTCTGGTAAAGAAAACTTGACTGCTGCCCTTTTTAAATCAAGACCCTTCTGTTTAAGCAGAAATGTCATTTACAATAAATACAGTATTGGTGGAAGAAAGACAAACCTATTGTCTGAGAAGAACAAGCTATTTAAATTCCACAATGATGGAGAAATTGAAGAGAAAGAGGTGGCTGAGGGGCTTTGTGAGTCGCACAATGCCTTGAGCACTGCAACAAGTCTCGAAAATAATAGTGATCTGCTTAGGGGTTGTGTCTGCTTCAAACAATGATGACAACTCTTCCAGTCTCATTTTAGTACTGTTGCTGTTATGGAAACTTTCCCTGTCCTCGTCAGCTCGATTATGTGTCTCCATGACACTAACGAATTACAGCTGACATTTCCGGGGCCCAGCCTCTTTTGAAGGCATTTGCTTCCTTCGTAAGCGCTTGAGTCAAGTTTAAAATCTTATTTTCAGAGGCTGAAGGAACAGCATGAAGGGAACTTTGAGGATTAATTGAGAAATACACAGAAAGTGCAACACCTGTTACAGTACTGGTATTTCTACCACTGATATCTTTCTAAATAATGCCCTTAAATTTTTGAAAGGAACTCAGATGTTAACAAAAGGAGAACGATCTCTTAAGTAACCTGTTGTCTGTTTTGCTGGGACTAAGCTCTATGGCATAGTGAATATTCTCACCACTCCTGATAAAAATTTACTACGGATACTTATAAGGGCTCAGGGCAAGAAGTGTTTCTCCTGGTGGTTTGGAGCACTTTTAGGCACTTGATCATTTAAATAACTTTTGCAAACAAGACTCCTGCACTCTCAAGGATTAGACCCACAAAAGACCATTGTAATGCTGACTTTTAACAGCTCAACCATCCCCCTGAACCTGCAACCCTGAGTACAGCTCCCTGTGCAATGCCTCTAGAGAGGCAGACACAAGCGAAGGACAAGTGTGCAGCAAATGCCAAGAAGAAAGACACATCCCTGATCCTAATCACGTTGCATGTTTCCCTCCAGACTGCAAAGACACAGTGCCCACTACCCACATCCTTGCCTGCAGGTTGGTACTGTAACACCACCAGTCCTTTCTCCCAAACCTGGCAGGTGCAGCATCTGGTTTTCCCTTCCTGAGCTCAGTGGTTACCGCAGTTCTCGATGCGGAAGGCAGGAGTCCCTTCCCTCCTCTGCCTGAAGGGAGTTGTCCCTGTGGGTGCACCCATCACCCAGGTAACCGAGCCTGCTGTGAGCTCAGGAGCAAAGCTGGTGGTCTTGAGGGTGGCGTGTTGCACTTGCTCCCTAAGAGATGCTCCCAGAGTCAGCCCTGCCAGCTCTCGCTCCCCCTTTCCTCTGTGGTGTCCTTTCGGCTGAGAGCTTTGTAAGAAAGGGCAGCGTGCTGGTGCCAGGTAACACAGCAATACCGGGGCACTCGTTACAGCTCTCACCTCTGCCAGCTACACTAAGGATACTTACAGCTCCCAATACATCCTCCTGGCTGAAAGAGCAGTGACATGACGATGCCAAGGGTAGATCACGCACTACAGAGGGATGGGATGGGA
>NW_009702723.1:0-3651 GCF_000703405.1 Apaloderma vittatum
AGGGGCTGAGCCTCCCGCTGAGGCCGGTTGTTGCCGTGGGGAGCGCCGGTGGCCTCCGTTAACGTGCTGTGAGAAGGGGAGTCTCAGAATATCCACATGACCGTGAAAGATTGCAGTTTGCGTTTTAGTGTTAAAGTTTTAATTGTGCAGTAAGTAGGATCGATCAGTGTTAAGCAGTTGTTCAGAGCGAGCAGATCGGAGGCTGTGGCGCCGTGTATCTGCTGAATCTCCTGGGAGGCACAGCTTCGCATTTCAGCTCTTGACACGATTCCAGCAAGTCTTTTGCTTCATTTATCTCTGCTGCTAAGTAAGGTGATCCATCTTCATCAGGATGATTCAAAATCATGGTTCTTCTATGAGCTGTTCTGATTTTAGCCTTGCCAGCGGATGGACTGACGCCTAAAACAAGACCAGCTCCTGGGCTACTCATCTCCTGTTTGAATCCTCCTCTACAGTATGATGAAACACTGGAAGTTGAAATCCTCCTTGCTGTCTCTGCAGTTGCCTGCACCAGTGGTTTCCAAAGGTGGAAAGCATAATGACCTGCAAATGCAACAGTTGCAACACCAAGCCCTTCACAGAATCACAGATTCACAGGATGTCAGGGTTTGGAAGGAACCTCAAAAGATCATCTAGTCCAGCCCCCCCCCGCCAGAGCAGGATCACCTACAGCAGATCACACAGGAACACATCCAGGTGGGTTTTGAATGTCTCCAAAGAAGGAGACTCTGGCCAGGCCTTGGTCACACTCATCTAAGCCCTCGCTGATGCCTGTATGGACCCTGGCACACTCTGCATAGTGCAGGCCATCAGAGGAGGCTGTGGCTCTTTCCATGATAGAGAGGGGAAAAGGAATCAAATGCGAAGGTTGAGGGTTTCTTTTGTAGAAGAGAGCAACAGTCATGTCTACAGAGCAAGCATAAAATGTATTACTGAAACACTATAAAAAAACCTCACAACTCTGTGTTGGTTTAGAATAACTTAGGTCTGAGTCATATATTTGAAGGTTTAAATGAAAACCTTTCCCAAAGCGTAATAGCCAATGCATGTGGAAGTGATATGTTGCCTTTGTCTCAGTGGATCTTTTGTTAAATGGAATGTAAGGCATATTAAGATGAAAAGTCTTCCTGAATCCCACAGTCAAGACATTCAGTGAAAATACTAAGGCCAAGACCAACCCCTAAGCTTTCTCTTTTCTCCCACAGTTAACTGAACGATTTGCATACAGGGCACAATGAAATGAAGTAGCGTTAAGTCACATTCCATATTTTGCAGTAACTAATTTTTCTTTTGTGCATATGTAGCTTTCAGTGATGGCAATGGCAGATGGGAGTCTTGAGTCTTTTGTCTTTTAACATTATGTTCATTCATTTGATTTTGAACCTGCAAATTACACCCAAAAAAATTATCACAAGTTACCTTCCTAGCTAAGTTATATCTTAATCGTATTTTTAACATATTGAAAAAAGTACTGAAGTGCTGTTAAGTATTGACTGAAGATGAAGTGTGATTATGAAAACCAAAGAACATCCATGCTAATGGTAAAAGTATTTCTTGTTAGATAATATCCAACCAGTGCTATAATATTTTTCTGCAGAGGTCTTTAAACTTGTTTAATAATCTTTGGCCAAACATGTTTGACTCAACCTGGTCATGGTCTGGTTGGTTTGTGTTTTGTAGTTGGTTTTTTTTTAAAAAAAAAAAAAAAGGCCAAGTATTTTTCCTCGAGGGAAATAAAGGAGAGAATACTAGCATGGTAGAATCTAAAACATACTGTGTCTTCTAGGCACTGACTACATAGTTTATGTGCTGCTTTTCCCTCTGAGGTAGCTGATCCTGATGTTATTAACCTGTGTGGTGCTCTTACTGAATTTGTATGTGGTGTGAGCATGGGAGGGAGTTAGAAGTGTTAACTGAAGCAAGCTGCAGAGATTTCTTTTGCACAGGCTGCTCTGTGTGTGTATTCACAGACTTAACAAAATAAGTGTTGAAAATAATTGCCTTTATTACAGCTTCCAGATTTGACATATCTTATGTCGGATGCAAATTCTGCACTAGGAGTTCACATTGCTTATGAGAATTCTGCGTGTGGTCACATTTATGTACAAGCATTGTATCCTTACATTAATAAAAGCTTTTCAGTTAGAAATTACAGATAAAACTACTAGGAAAAATGCCTTCCATTCTATAACGTATTACAAAAAGGATGTGCACTTAACGTCTGTGGACTATAAATAAAGTTTACCTTGCATTTTGAGTTTCTGTTTTGAAATAATTCTTCCAGATACATGTTTCTTTTCCTCAGATATCAGCAAAAGGCAAGAATTGTTGATGTACATGGAGAGAGAGACATTATTTCCGCATTAATACTTGCTTTTGGCATGGCAAAGTGGTTAGGAATCTATTGACTGCCTCTTCAGCATCTACCCAGTAGCTTCTATGGGATTCAGCCCGGTGCTTTTAGGAGCAGTGTCATTCATACAGTCCAATTGTCTGCTCCCTGTTCCTTGGTTTTGGATGATGTGCTGGGTCGTCTCGGTGAAAAAGCTGGCAGGGCGGCAACTGGAGTGTCTCGGTGTGCGACGGGATCACTGGCTCCAGTCCAGCCTGTCCTCAAGCAGGAGGTGAACCTTCCACTGCCGCCGCATTCATTTTGCGGCTAAATAAAGAACGCCACACGCCGCGTCGCGTTCGCTTTCAGAGAGGACGCTTGGCAGCGATTTACTTAGCATGCAGGCCCCTGTTTTCTTCAGCACCTAGCACGATGAAGCGTGGTGGGAATTTCCAGGTGATACAAGATGATAAGAACAGGGCGGTTTGTTTTCACGTGGAATCTACCTTTCCCTTCTCCCATGACGTGTCAGGGAATTGACTTGGGTGTCGTAGCACTTGTGCAGTGGGAGGGCCCCTCCGGTGATGCTCCCTCTCTTCTCTGGGTGAAGCCACTGGTGTCCAGGCAGAGCAGCGGCACCTTCTCACCCAGGGTGGCCTCCTGGGTTTGCCTGGAGTCGAGAGTTCTGTGGAAAGCAGTTACTGTGCTGCAGCTTCAGACTGACCTTGTATTCTTTTCTGCCTCAGCAGCTGACGCTTCACTGAGAGAGACTGACACAAAATTCTCACTTTTGTATAAAAAAAGGAGAAAGACGTGTTTAGAGTCCAGGTGCTCTAGTGGCAGGACTTTAAGACAGTCTGAAGTAAAGCTGGAGCTTTGGAACTGTCAGAGACTGGGCGGTTGCTTTCCATGATCAGAGACTCCCAGTGGGTTGACTTTGCACAAGCCTGGCAGGTGGAAGTGACATCTGCATTCGTTCTCTTTTAAAGGCTTCTTGCTACAAGCATCCCTGTTTTCTGTGCAATCCCAGATTTTTGATGACCTTCACAAGTACCACTTCAGCAATGGGAGACCACCTGCAGAAAAAGGCTGCATTTTAAAATTCTGCTGTTAAATGCCAGATAGCAAAAGGCACAGTACTTGATTTCACTTTCTTAATCCTAATTTGTACAGATTGTCCCACTGCTCAGTGTAAGGGATGCTTCTAGTGAGGCTTGAAAACGTGGGATTCTTTTGGCTTCGGATGGAGCTTTATTTTAATCAAGATCGGGATTTAGCATTTCCAAGTACTTTAAATAAAACTCTGACGACATCTCCAT
>NW_009702724.1:0-4549 GCF_000703405.1 Apaloderma vittatum
CTCGCTGCCACGGCAACGGGCCGGGAATGCCGCTGCCTCGGCCATGCCTGTGCCTCCCTTCAGAAACGTCGGTCTGGTTCGCAGACAGCTTCATTGTCTGCCGGTCAGTTGTCTTTCCATCCGCTTCCAGCCAAGCAGCCTCTTCCCGAAGACAAAAGGCCCGGCACAAAGAAAGGGCTAAAAGTTTAAAGGAGTGTGTGCGGGGAGGAGGGGGGAAACCCCCGTAATGTGTGTTTTAACTGCAGGGGAGAGAGGGGAAGAATTGTTGTGGCTTTTTCTTAAGGTAGTTGGTGAGGGAGGAGAGGGGGCACAATTCGGTAATTGCTTCCTGATGCCTCATGAAACTGTTTACAAGGCGACCAGCGGGCCCACAGCAGCCCTGGCACAGATTTCACCCCAGCAGGGTCAGGCTGCTGCCAACCGACAGCTGCTCAGATCTTGTAATAATAGCGTTGGGTTTCCACGTGCTTTATGGGTGAACCAATTTCCATATCCAAAATCCAGCAGAGTTGACCCCAGAGTTGATCAGTTTTGTTCAGATCCAGCTCAGAGAGCTCGAGCACAGGTTTCGTCATGTGTCGAGTAGATACCTTGTTTTCTGGGGTTGGTCTCTTAATGTTGTAGCGCACAGATGATGGGGAAATTTAGTGGGGAGGATACTGCTGAGTTAGTAAATACAGGATTTAATCTTCCAAGCTGTCAGCATTTCTAGAACATTAAAATTCTGGTTCAAATAAACACACTCCCTTCCAGTACAATCTCTTTCCTTGTCCCAAGCAAAAACACACTTTTATTAAGCCACGACAAGGGCAGAATTCTCCTTCATGACTTCAAGTGGTCATATGCATATTCCTTAACAAATCCTACCAGAAATGGCTTTTCACATGAGATGTTAAATTCAAAGCTTTCCAGAAGGTGCATGTCCTTGTCCACATGACTGGCCTTTTTGTTTCCACCATTTGACCTTGGCATGACCTAGATGAGTGGTAGGAATGAACCTACAAGCTGCGGAGATAGAGCACAAAAGATCAGCTTACATCATGTTCCTAAGCCCCTTTCTATATTTCTTCTAGGCTTGTTAACCTAGTAGAAGTCTGCTGATTGTACATTTTTTTCTGACATCTGTTTCTGATGCTTTTATCTAAGTATCTGCTGTAACCCCCAAGTAAACCAGTGGATAAAAAAAATTCCTCCCAGTCCCATTTCCCTAATGTACTGAAGCAATTCTGCAACTGTATCATGATGAAAAAAAGTCTTTTTTCTTAGGAAGTGATCAGCTTATTTCTTGAAATGTTGAAATATAATGCTCACTAGTGAACCTTGACACTTGTCAATACCAATGGTGTTCTTCTTGGGCAACTCCTGTCAAATCTCCTTCACCAGTCAGTGCCAGTGTGTCATAAGATACTGCTTCAGGGTACGTTACTTACCTGTTAAGTGTTTTTTGCCCATTCATTTCTTGAATGTCCACTTCATCTGTTTATAGGAATACATTAATAATTATTATTTCATTTTATAGTCTGGGTACCTTTAGTTTAAAGCTCAGTAAAGTCCTCGTCTTATTATCCCATGTTCCTTGTTTCTCTAATCCCTGTTGTTTCCTTTGGGCAGACCTGTTCTTTCAGGGCTCTTCTGCAAAATCTCACATGGCCCTTCAGAAAGCCGTGCTTTGTTTACAGGGCACAGCAGCTGTGGGGCCTCGGTTGTTTTCCTTCACATCAGTCACATTCTGTGCTCCGCTCTTGTCTTTCAGCTGCCACCAAACCAGCTACACAGTTTGGTGATACAAGCAGTAAGGTTTCCTAACACATTGTCCCATCTCTCTTTTTTTTAATTTTTTTGCTCAAATCTTGTCCTGTACCCTGAAGACCTGGTCTCATCCACATTTCAAAAATGCATACGTTTATTTCCGCTTAGCTTTCTGTGGTATTTTGTAGAGGGATTGCCCTGACACTATCAGAGCCCTGTCCCATTCAGCCCCTGTACCCTGCTTAATTCCTTGTAACTGCTGCCCCAGTACAGAAATTTTCAGGATTATTTGTTCCTCACCTTTAAAGCTGACAATTTATTCTCTCATGTGTGTGTATATATATGTGTGTGTGCATGGGTGTACACATACATGGCAAGAGGCTCAAAGCTAGTAGCTGAATTCCTTCCCCTCTGCACTCCCATCAAATGAATGGGGAGCATCATTTGGGGAAGAAAGGATACACAGCTAAGACTAGGTGGTGATGGGGGGAGCTAAAACCTGACAGTAAGAGAAGAAATCAGCATGGCTGAGAAGTTATACAGGACTAAGGAATTTGGGCCCCGTATACCCTGCTTTTTGCCTCCAGGCAGAATCATAGCTTGGAGGGAAGATGCCTGCTAGAGATGGGAAGATGGGAAGTTGCAGTTTGTGCAGAGAGGAACGAATCATGAGTTTCCCTTTTGATTCTCACCACAGAGCACTGCGATAACATCATGAATTACTTTTTCCCGTTCTTCACACATGGGTCTCTTTTGGTCAAACTCTCGCATTTAACAGTGAGTCCCGTGCCTTTCCGGTGGCTGTAATCACACCAGCATGGCCCGAGGGAGAGAGGAAGAAATGGCTTGTTGGATCATTTCTGTTCGGCTGCTTCTGTGGAGTGACCTTGACTAATCCCATGTACCATGGTGGCTCCACACACACATGCAAAAAGGAAAAACGCAACTCCAAATGACATAAGATAGATAACAGCCCAGTATTTGGTTCTGTTGATTTCCTGCAATTGTGAATAGCTGAACAACAGCTGGGCTTTTATGGTGGAAGCCTGGGCTGAAGGAAAGGCTGTGCTAAGGAAGTCCCAGACCTGGAACAAATGAGTGTTGAAAGAGGGGAATGGTCCCGTCTATCAGAGCAATACATCGTAAAACACGCCATTCCCTAATAACAGCCTCCCAGGCTGGTCAGCAGCTGCCTTGGGGTTGGAGATGAGGGGCGGATAGCACCGTGGGATGAGAACAAGACTCTCAAACTGGGTCAGAGGGCCATGTAGCAGGAACAGTTAACTAAAATGTATTTGGATGAACATGTTTTGGATGAACATGGATGAACAAGTTTTCTGTCTTCCACCATCCTCAGGAGTCCTTTGGTGATATGCTTCGGAAAAGTGAGCTGGGTCAGCTCCGTTAGTGTCCAAAGCTGGCTGAAGTTGTCCATAGTGTGGTTCTGCTGGCCAGGCTGGCAGTGCAGTGTAAGCTGTGCCGATAGACCCACGTTTTTAGAAACACTCTCCCTTGTAACGTCACTATAATTTTCCTGGATGGGTAAAAGCTGAGAAGAGTGTCACTCTAAAGGAGGCTGACATTAGGTTACCAGCAGTGGGAATGTTTCTTCTTACTATGTCTCCCTGTCTTACTCAGCATATTTCTAAAACGTGTCTTTAAAGGCCTCAAGAAGTGAAAAAAAACAGTGCAGCACCCTGACCCAACCTTATGCTGCTGAGTAAGGCAATATGGATTTTGAAGACAAAAGTTTATTTCCAGAAGAAAGTGGTGCCTATCTAGCTGTAACAACAAGCATGTTTCAGTATCTGTTGAAGCAGGAGTTTGCTTTCCAAGATCTTGGTGACTGTTTGGAAACTACAGGGTTTCTCTCAGTATTTTTACTTGTTTGGGATCTCTGAGCAACCTGCTTTTGTCATCCCAATTTCTACCTAGGAAAATATGTAGGTCTTTCAGGTGCACAGGTTTTTTAGCAGGTATAAATAGTCTTCATGCCCTTACAGTCCCAGGGTGAGGAACAATCCCATGATCAACTTACGCTCACTGAAGAACTCCAAAATCTCTTTCCATTTTATAAATGTTCTCCAGCCCACCTTTCAATTTCATCTAAGTGCCTCAGGCTTTTGTTTGTCTCAGTCCTTGCAATTTATTTAAAGCAAAATCAGGCATGAAATACTTTGTTTTTTCTAACAAAATAATAGGGACATTTTCTGTATTTTGTTTTTCTGTAAGAACATGTCTCTCAGATCGTAGTTTTTAGTATTCCACCATTGTGCAAGGCAAGGTGCATAAAACCCCCTGGATTTTAAATCATTAATTCCTAAGATAGAAAAAATGTATCTCTCCAGCTTTCAGTGGAAACTGTCTATCATCAGTGTTGCCCCCAGTTAATATCAGGTCAGTCTTGGCAGAGGGAACCATGCCGTGTGCTCTCTCTTTAGAAAAAATCAGTATTTGTCACACTTGGATCTCAGGTGAGAGTATTGCTGACTAGTGCTAGAGGGCTTTTTGGCTTAGCGCCAATAATTTTTGGTGAAATCCTTCTTGCTTCTAAATAATGTGGACATTGCTCTGTTTCTCAGTGTATAGGAGGAACAAACAGTAAGAAGCAAATGCCCGGCATTTCTCCTTGTCTTTCACAGCCAGTCCTGTACTTAGGCATCCAGTCTTAGCTGTTCACTGCAGCTTCTCCACCTTTCTATTTGTTCTCATCCAAACACACCTGCTTGCAAGCAGCCAGTACACAAGGAAATTCCTTTGCATGCATGTGTTAAGCTTTGCTCAGTCAAGGGCCGCAGCT